>NC_047658.1:123924532-124009532 GCF_011762505.2 Arvicanthis niloticus | reverse complement strand
GCTGCTTACTGGCTTGCTTCCCATTACTTTCTCAGCATGTTTTCTTAAAGAACCAAGGACTACCAGCTTAAAGATGGAGCCACTCACAATAAGCTGGGCCCTTCCCAATCAATAATTAATTAAGAAAACGCCTTACAGCCAAATCTTATGGAGACATTTTCTCGCTTAAGGTCCCCCTCCTTTCAAATATTCAAATTTGTCTGTCAAGTTGACCTAAGAGTAGTCAGCATAGCAGGTAACAGAAGGCTTGACTCAAACAATGGAGGGCCTGGGGGAGGGCTAGCCCTGCCCTTAGAAGCAAGAATCTCACAAGTCCAACTGACTCCATACACCTGGCAGACCAATTTTAGAGAATTCAGAAAGACAATGCTCCAAATTGTCATCTTTTTTTATTTTATTTTTGTCCATTGTCTTTCTGTTTTTCCTTTTTATTATAATTTTAGCAGTGTTCTTCTTTGTGAATTTTTTTAAAAATAAAGCTTATTTTATTTTTCATTTAGGTGTGTGTGTATGTGTGTACAGGTAGAGGCTGGAAGAGTGTACGGAATCATCTGGAACTGGAGGTGTAGACAGTTGGAAGCTGCCAGCGACTCGTTCCCCACTTAAGTGATTCCATGAAATATAAAAAGAATGACGGTTCCAAACTCTTTTTTATGAAACCAGCATTACCCTGACATCCAAACCAGATAGAGATACAACCAAAAGCAGAAAATTATAAATTCATCTCCGTGATGAAGGATGCAAACATTCTTCATAAAACACTTGCAATGGAATTCAAGTTGACATCAAAAGGTTCATTCATTGTGACCAAGCTGGCTTCATTCCAGATACACAGGGATGGTTCAACAGACATAAATCAATAAATGTTATCCATCACATAAATAGAGTCAAAGACAGAAATTACATGAATTTTGCCTTTGACAAAATTCAACATCCCTTTATGATAAAAGTCACTGAGAGGCTAGGGAAGTGGGGAGCATACCTCAACTTAACACGGGCTATGTATGACAAAGAAACCTATAGCCAACATCATACTAAGAGGAGAAAATCTCAAATCATCCCCACTAAGATTAGGAAGAAGACAAGGATACCTGCCCACTCCCTCCACACCTGCTCAACACTGTGCCTGACATCTCAGAGCAACGATGCAGGAAAAGGAGATAGAAATGCAAATAGGAAAATAAGTCAAAGTACCCCTGTTTGCTAATGATATGAGTCTGTACATACAAGACACCAAAGAATCCACCAGAAAACTTGTAGAGCCAATAAACACTTTCAACAAAGTTGAAAGTTACACAATTATCACATGAAGTTCAGTAGCCTTCCTCTCTACCCAAAATAATCATACTGAAAAAGAAATCAAAGAAACAATCGCATTTCCATGAGCCACAAATAAAATAAAATAAAATAAAATAAAATAAAACACTTGGGAATAAACCTGACCAAGGAAATGAAAGCTCTCTAACATGAGAACTTTAAGACAGTGGGGAAAGAAACTGAAGTAGACATTAGAAGATGGAAAACCTCCCATGCTCATGGATTGGATGAATTAATCTTGTGAAAATGGCCATCCTATCCAAAGCAATCTGTAGATTCAATGCTATCTCAATCAAAAACTCCAGAGCTATTCTTCACAGACCTAGAAAAAACAGTCTCAAAATTTATGTGGCAGGGCCAAAAAGCCAAAGATTATCAGTGCAATCTTTAACAAAAATAATACTGCAGGAGGTATTTATTTGTTTATTTATTATTTATTTGAAATTATACTACAGACTTATGGTATTAAAAATACCATGGTACCAACATAAAAACAGACAGACAGAATAGCACAGCACAGCACAGCACAGCACAGCACCTGGATTAGTTCATGCAAATAGTGCTAACTGGTTTTCGGCAAAGTTATCAAAAATACACATTGAAGAAAAGACAGCATCTTCAAGAAATAGTTGTATTTCAACGTGCAGAAAACAAAACCAGACTCTCCTCTTGCCCTACACACAAAACTCAACATATATACATACACATACGTATACATATATATTCTGGTAGAGGATAACGGGGGTGTACACGCTTTGACTTATAGGCACAGGTATGTGTTTTCGTAAGAGTCCCATAACACAGGAAGTTAAAACCAATAATTCACAAATAAGATCTCATGAAATTAAAAAGACTCTGGGGCTGGTGAGACAGATCGGTGTAAAGAGCACTGGCTGTTATTCCAAAGGGCACTGGTTCGGTTCCCAGCACATACAAGGCAACTTAAAAGGTCTGTTACTTTGTTCCTGGGGATCTGATGGCCTTTCTAGCCCCTGTGGGCACCAGCCATACAAGTTATGCAGATATACATTCATGAAATACAGGCAAGCACATAAAATAAAGTAAAGCAATTAACAACAACAATAAATGAGTTCAATACAGCAAAGAAAATTCAAGTTAAAAAGCGACCCACAGAAGGGGGAAGAAAATCTCTGCTGGCTGTACGTTTAATAGCTTGGTATTTAGTATATTCAAAAATTCAAAAACATAAAAATAAAGAAAATAAAGAACCCATTAAGAAGTGGGCTATAGAATCAAACAGGAAGTTCTCAAAATTCAAGAATACAGTGGATGATAAACGTTTTTAAAGTTTCCAACACCATGGACTTCCTGTTTCAAAGTGTGATCTGGGATTACCTGAAGATACCACTAGAAACGTGAAGCGTTTAAACAGCCTCATATGGTACACACCTGCAATCCTAGCCCTTGGGAGCCGAAGCAGAAGCATCACTAAGCTTGAGGTCAATGTGAGCTATATAGTGAGACCTTGTATCAAAACTAAAATAAAATTCAGGGACCAGGGCAATGATACGGAAATACTGGATGAATAGACTGTTTTCAGTTCAGTTGTTCCCATTATATCCATGGTCTTGATTCCAAGACCACCCCTCACCTATTCCATCCACCCCAACCCAAATCCTTGGATGCTAACTATATAAAATTACCTTTGATAAAACGGTAGCTCGTGTAAATGGTAGAGGATTTGCACATACCTGGGCATATCCCCTCACATTCTTTAAATCATCAGTATGTGATATTATGTAGTCGGTGTGCACACAATCCTCACGAGGCACTTTTGGAAGAACACCCAGAAAGAATTGGCTCAGTACAGACACAATTCTTTCCTTGAATGCTTTTGATCTACGGTTGTTTGGATCTACAGGTACAAGGTTCATAGACATGAAGACCTACGAGGTAAATTCTAAGTGTTGCTTAAGATGATTTATTCATTGTGTATCTGGAGTTCAAATTTAACTGACTGCTCAGTATTTTTATTTACAATATTTGTCCACTCTATTTGGAACTTAGGGTTCCAAGAAGACACTCCATTTTAATTGTTTTTTTGTTGTTGTTTGTTTGTTTTTGATCTGTAGGTCTTTGGCACATTGTGTGTAGATGTTTGGTAACTACAATGCAATGGACATTTTGTTGTGAGCGAAATTAATCCTATGCCTCCATCAATCACTACACAAACATGTCACTTCTTTGCAAGGGACAGTTTGTCTTGTTTCTTTTCCCCCCAGTTCCTTGAGCAACCCCATGCTTTACACTACAAATTTACTAGTTTTGCAATGTACAGTGGTCAGGAAAAAGAAGCGTTTGTTCTGAACCCCCTCTCCAGCCTTGCTGTCTAACATGGCTTGGGGAGCTGAAACCGGGAACTCTGGTTTAAAAGTTGCTAATGAAGAGTCTGGAGGCAGTGTTTGCCTGGTTTTGGTCTATAAACACTGCCACCTAGTGTCAGAATCAAGTATTACCCACCACCACACTGGAGGCAAAGGAGGCAATCCAGCTAAATCAAGTGTGAAGATCTGCAAGCTGGGTTTTGGATGCTTCCAGTTAGCAGTCTGTTAACTTTAGTGAGATAAAGGGAGGAACAGTTATTTACCAGTAGAGCTGAAAATTCCTTTTTTAAAAATAGCAATAGGAGTGGGGGCAGGGGGTGACGGCAGCAGAGAGACGCGAGACAGGCTCCACAGGTAAAGGCACTTGCCACAGAAGCCTACCTCCCCCGCCCCCTCCCCCCCCACACAGTAATAGCAGGAATAGTGACGGTAATAAAGCACATCAATATAAAAATGCCATTTCCGTTAGCGTGAGTCTAAAAACACAGCAAAACCAGGCAGAATTTGAAAGAAAATTCTTTTAACTTGAACCTATGTAGACAAAATTCACGTTTATTTTAATTCGTAAGGTTTCTGAATTCTGATGACTGTACAAGGTTCAAAAAAAGTTAGCCGGGCAGTGGTGGCGCACGCCTTTAATCCTAGCACTTGGGAGGCAGAGGCAGGTGGATTTCTGAGTTCGAGGGCAGCCTGGTCTACAGAGTGAGTTTCAGGACAGCCAGAGCTACACAGAGAACCCTGTCTTGAAAATCCAAAAAAAAAAAAAAAAAAAAAAAAAGTTAACAGTAAAGAGTACTCAGAATCTCATCTATAAAAATATCGAGACTCGGGGGCTGGAGAGATGGCTCAGCGGTTAAGAGCACTGACTGTTCTTCCAGAGGTCCTGAGTTCAGTTCCCAGCAACCACATGGTGGCTCACAACCATCTGTAATGGGATCCAATGCCCTCTTCTGGTGTGTGTGTGAAGACAGCAACAGTGTACTCCACACATTAAATTAATAAATAAATCTTTAAAAATATATATATCAAGACTCAGAAGCTTGGCTCCCAAGGGTCAACTAAGAGTTCCCTAATCCAGAAAATTCTGTAGACTCCAAACAGACCCACCATGTCCACATGAGTACTTGTGGCAATATATTTTTGTATCAGAAAAATATATTATTTAGTTACAGATTTAAACATTTGGTGCTGGGTTGTTTTTTTGTTTTTTGTTTTTTGTTTTTTACCTTTTGTTTTGATTTGTTTTCTAAGGTGGGGTCTGTGGCTTGTTAACACATACTCATTTCAGCTTGTCAACTTCAGAGTTACTCTTGGCTCCATGCCACCTGTTTCAATACATACGTTTTTGTGAGCTGTGGCAACAAGGATTCTGTTACCTTTATAAATATTTGCTGTCTTCTACTGGATGCAAAGGAGTGGAGACTCCAAAGCAGCGTGGTCGTACAGTTGGTTACTAAGCAGGAATATGTTTTGCAAATTCCACTTCTGGCAGTGAGATTATTTTTCTTTAGGGGGGAAACCAGTTTTGAGCTTCCTGTCTATCAAGGAGTCACCTAGTACTTTCTGAGCTCTAGCAATGGCCGGACACTTAGCTTCACACACATAGACAGTCTAGTGTCACTGACATGATTTTAATACATCCGTGTATCCCTATAGTCTTAGTTTGCCCAGTTAAACTTATGGGGTGGCACTCTGTCTACAGCCAGAAATAAAGTTGTTTATCAGCCTGTGCTGCCTGGGTGGTGCCTGACAGATGGCATTGTTTGAGTTTCTACCCTGGCACACTACCATTCTCTGTCCTCAAAATGGAGTCAATGCTGCTTGTAAAATGGAGTCTCTCAGGGTGAGAAACGGTCTGAAAAATCACTGCTTTAAATAATGTAGAGTGAATACAGCCTGGTTCCTGGCGCTCTCCTCTTCCCTAAACCCAAAGAGTGTGTCTCATGAATCTACTACAACCCTGTCTGCTGATCCTTTAACTCTGTTATGAATTACATACTTTGGGCAACATTAGAAAGAAGGAAACTGGTATCTTGGCAACCTTTAGAGACATCAAGCTAGAAAGCCACAGCACACACACCCATTGGAAAGACAGAAGATGTTCTTAGATAAGGAAGACCACACTTGTCCTATTGGTGCTTGCTCACGTCTGTCTGACTGTCTGTCTGTCTGTCTGTCTGTCTGTCTGTCTCTAAATCCTAGCTTTGCTTCACTTTTGGCTTGCTCTGAAATTCCTCTCTTTGTTGAAGCCACGAGCCCCAGTTTTGCCTGGGGGGGTTTCTGACTAGAACCCCTTGGCAGCTGCTGCTGTGGTTAGAGTCTTATCCCTATTGCTGGTGACAACTGCCCCTGCTGTTCTCTGCCCAGATACAGACTTGAGAGCAACATAATGTAATTACGTTTTGCTTTAAGGGGGTTGTATTAACAGCACAGCATTACTGGAACACGTCTCAGTCCCCAGTGTCTTACTGGAGACATCCGAAACCTTTTGTGGTAGCCTTATATTTCATAATAATAGAGCCCAGGATCTTTAGTGTTTTCTCTGGCTTGCCCTATCTTCTCTCTGGACAGCATAGGAAGTAGATCAGCTAGATGACTGTGTGATATCTGCTTCAACCCGGCTTGAGTAAAGATGTAGCCAAGTACTAAAACTTCTTAGTGACTTGCTTTGTGAGTGACCCATCTCTTCCACCCTCTGCAAGTTCACCTGGTCATCCAGAGGTGTACCTAGTGGTAATACTAGCTGTGTGGTCTGAGTTTAAATTCTTCAAACTCTCCTAACCTTTCTATCTCTAAAATGGGCACAGTGATGCTGACATCAGCTGTTTCCTGCTCTAAGATAATCTATAATGGGTAAAGCAGCGGGTTTTCAGGCCATGCCTTGCCTAGAGAAACTCCACTTTGCAAGCAGCTTTTGATACCATTTTGAGGACGTACCACCCATGCAGAAAACTGATACTTATGTATTCCTGGAACTAGAAAGAATGCCACCCTAAAATTTTGATTAGATGAAGGAAGACTATAAGTATGCATGGGAATTGTTCTAGTTCGATTTTTATTGCTGTGATGAAGACCACCATGAAAGCAACGTGGGGGAGAAGCATTTATTTTGCTCCACATCCCAAACACAGTCCATCACTGAGGGTAGTCGGGATGAGATTTCCAGCAAGGCAAGAACTGTAGCAGAAACTGGTTATTGCTTTGCTTTTCATGGCTTGCTCAGGTTTTTGTTGTTTTACTTTTGTTGTTGTTGTTTTAATACAATCCAGAACCTCCTGCCTGGGCATGGCACCACTCCCATGGGTTGCCCACCCCCATCAATCATTAATCAAGAAAATACCCCACAGGCTTACCTATAGGCTAATCTGATAAGGCATTTTTCTCAGAAAAGGGTCTCTGTTCCTCTAGTTTATGTCAAGGTAATGAGAACTAACCATCATGGACAAACTTAAATCATGTCAGGGAAACTAGACCCAAGGACTTACCAGACACCCTAGGCTGAGGAAACTGTGCAGCTTCCTCACCTGACCCCATAAAGAGACAGACATCTAACACTGCGATAGCAATGCTCTCTGTGACCTGACATCTGACATCAGTGTGTGTATAAATGACCCACTATCAACTGTCCTTGAGGCTTCAGTGCAACTTGATCTCACTGTTGATGTGGTCTATCCTTGTGTTTACCCATCTGGCCCTGCCTTTTTGCCTCTGAAGCTGGACTCAACTCGTCAGCTTTGCTCTCAAACTTGTGATCCACAGAGACCTGAGAGCAGCGGCTTCTCCCAGGAAGCTGGCTTGGATTCCTTCCTTATTCTATCAATATGGACTCTGTTTACATCTTTACCTATTTACTTCTGAAAGCTGTTGAAACTCTACTGCAGCCTCCTTAAACCTTTGTATCCATTCTGAAACACATATACACACACACACACACACACACACACACACACACACACACACACAGAGAGAGAGAGAGAGAGAGAGAGAGAGAGAGAGAGAGAGAGAGTGTTACAGTGTGATGTGTAATATGAGATAAAGATTAAAATAAGAGAACCTGTGTTTACCTCAACTAGATTACCAAAAAAAGCGAGATTCTGGAAAATTGCTGCAATGGATACCTTGTAAATTTATTGTTATTCAATAAATTCTGACACTGTTGAAAGATACACACATGCTCACCAATGTTTCTGACCTAGTGCACTCAACATACATTATTTGGCTCTAAGTAGGCATTGTCTCATTACTACCTTTGACATCATGATTGAGGTGTCTTTGGGAAACTTTCACTTGGTCTAGGAACAGAGCTTCCTTCTTCTCTCAGCCCTTTCTCTTTGAGCTGTAATTCTTCCTTTTCCATTCAGCCTCAAGTTCTCCCGTTCCTCCTGGCATTGACTGCAAGGCCTGTGCACTGCTATGGCTGGTTATGGGCAGACACCTGAGCTGGGACTATCAGCTATTCCCTGTTAGTTTTGTTGTTATTGTTGTGGTATTGTCCTGCTGTAGGCCTGCCAGGCATATACTCTAACACTGATTCACACCCCAATGCCAGCTGAAACTTATGTCATCCCTTTGAGTGTCTTGGGCTTCCTTAAAAAAATAATAATAATAATGGTGGTTGGTTACCAGAGGAGAGCATCCCCCAAGAAAGAGGTATACAGAGAAGATGGATTGCTTTTCTGACTCAACCCTTAGAAATCACTCAACTCCCCTGCTGTGGATTGTACACTATCCAATAAAAAATATGCTCAAGTCCAGCAGCTGGCACTTATGAACTAATCTTTAGAAATCAGGTCTTTGAAGACACAATCAAGTTAAGATGCATTGTAATATATTTTCCAGAAAGTTTTTTTTTTAAATCACCCCAGGTAGTCCAAAGACAAACCAAAGAAGCAATTTTATCCAAGGCCAATTTGGTGAACCAGTGGGTTTATTTGGCCCCTCTGGGAGCATGGATGACTTCAAAACAACCACACAGTCGAACCCCAGCATAGGCGGGCTTGAGTCCTACTCTCAAGTCACCCAACCACTTCCTCCACTTGGTACCACTTCCTAAGTCAATAGGCAACTGAACGACAGGAGGGGATGGCAGGCAGAATCTCCAGTGAGGGTCTGGTGATTACCATCTCCTAGGAGGGAAGCTATCAGTTCAACTTTCATTACCATAGACCTAACCATTGGAATGTTGGCTTCTTATTTCATTGCCATGACTTCAGAGCCAAGGTATTCTGAAGGTTAGGATGGTCGTGTTAGAAATGTAGGACACAGCAATATCACAGCAAACGGGTCACACTGGATTACAGTAGGCCTTGATTTAATACTTAGTGACCTTATAAGACAAGGGGAATTTGGGACACGTGGGGAAGAACATCACAGAACAATAAAGGTAGATTGGTACTACAGGCCAAAGAATCCCAGAGATTGCCAGCCACAGCCCAAACTAGGAAAGAGGTGTACAGAGACTATTCAGAACTGCTATAAGGAGGCAGCATTGCTGACACCTTGACTTTGGATTCCTCACCTCAGTAACTATAAGGTTTGTGTGAGTCTTGTCACTGCTTTGGTTTTTGATGCGTTGAGACAGTGTCTCACCATGTAACCTTGGGTGGTTTGGGATTCCTAATGTGTACTAGGATAGCCTGAAACTTGTGACTCTCCTGTCTCTGCCTCCTGAGTACTGGGATTATAGCTATGCCATGCCAGGCCTGGCATCTCTACTGATCCTAAGTCATCACATAAGTTCCTCTTTGTTATAGGAACTCATGCCTTCTGCCTTTCCTCACTGAGACAGACACAAAGTCATAAATGCCATCGGATTTTTGGAAGTGACTGTGAAAGTGTTTAGGAGCCTTTTGGTTTTGCTTTTAAGGTGTTGTGGATCAAACTCCAGGCAAATACTAATGTTGATGCAAAGAAACCCACAAATAGGCAGACTGACCCAACAAGGTCCTTAGTTATTGTCTCTCCTTTTCCCTCTCAGCTTCCTGAAAAGACATAAGATTTTATAAAGAATAAATAACAATATAGTTTTATAGCAACTAATAACTCTAAAAATATACTAAGGAGTCATTAAGACATTAAATGTTACACTAGAAACATTCGCTCAGCATGAAAGGAGATGGGTAGGGAAGTACAGAGCAGCAACAAGAGACCTATAGAAAACAAAGAGTGAAGTCACATACAAATCCTGTGACAATCGACGACAGAATTAAAGGTGGTTGCAGAGATTGTCAAGCTGGACTTAAGAAGAGGTAAGGGTATATGGTGCCTATAGGAGACACACCCCAGATCAAAGGGGATCAAACAGCAGTAATTGTGGCCTAGAGACAGATTTAAGTTTCCCCAAATGCCATGTTCCAATGTGGTAACAATCTCATGATATTTTTGTAGTAATGGATCAAAGGGCATTAAAAATCAAGGTACTTTTCAAACACAGTGGTGGACCTATCAGGGAGGCAAATTATAGCAAGGCAGGCAAAGCTCCGTTAAAGTCCTCAGATATTATCTGATAACAGTCTTAGCCATTGGGTGGGGGGAAACTTAGGGATCTGTTTGTACATCCAAAAGGATTTTAAATTCCTTATGGAAGAATTATATTTATTAATTCACCAGTATTTGGGCTACTTTAAGAGTTTAGTGTCATAAATATATTTGTATAAACATTCATTACAAATTTTTTGTGTGGATTTGAGTTTTACTTCTCGAGGACACCATTTTGTATTGCCACCACCAATGTGTGAGGGTTCCAAGATCGTGCCTTGTGCCCTAGCATAAGATCCATCCTGGGAAAATCCTGCCAGACACTCGAGATGTGTGCTACTGTAGCTGTTATAATTGTGTCTACTTCCTTTACAGTGGTGCCCCGGTCTTCTGTGTCCTTCTCGATTCTCTGCAGCTAACAATATGCATTTCTCAGCCTTCAGTTCCAACAGTGTTTGCCTCGTCTATGTTTCTTACACTGTGCGGCTGTTTTCCTCCAGGTTGGGCATGACTTCTATTGTCTTGAAGCAGAGCAGCTAAAATCACATGTGGATGTCTCTGAGATCACAAGGTTTGGCTCATTAGCAATCTCTCACAAAGAGAGAGGCCTCACAAGACCCCTCTGCATACGCAGCAAACAGTTGCTCAGGGAAGACAAGCCCTTGGTTAGTAGACAGTGAGCACAGTGATGCAGCTTCTGCAAGTCCTCCATGCTGCAGTGAGACTTTTTGGTGATGCAGCTGCCCAGTCACCTATGCTTTGTAAGTAGCCTCCACTCATACTCCTGTAAATCACACCAATGAGCTCACCGTTTCCGGACTTCGGATGGAATCTCATCTTTGGTCTGTCAATACCCTCTCTATCTGGGGTGAACAGAAATACAAGAAAATTATACAGAATCATGTGTTTTCCTAGTGGATTGACCTAGTATTCATAAAACGTTCCTTCTTATCTTTTATTGCAGTTATTATTATTACTCTCTGTGTGTGTGTGTGTGTGTGTGTGTGTGTGTGTGTGTGCGCGCGCGAAGGAGGTGGCATGGGTACGGAAGCCAGAAGACAACTTTGTGGAATCTGTTCTCTCCTTCCATTGCTCCATGAATTCCAGAGATCAAACTGAGGCCTCCAAGTTTGCACAGCTACCACCTTGACCAGCTGAGCCATCCTGCTAATCCAAAATGTCTGTTCATATTAGCTAACATTTTGCATTCTAAGATACTTTTCTGGTACTAGTTTATTGATTTCAGCATTCTTATGGCTGTTGCTGGCATGGATTTTTTTTCACCTTTTCTTTGAGTGTATCTGTGTCTTTCAATCTGGGGTGTGTCTCCTATAGGCACCATATACCCTTACCTCTTCTTAAGTCCAGCTTGACAATCTCTGCGATCACCTTTAATTCTGTCGTCGATTGTCACAGGATTTGTATGTGACTTCACTCTTTGTTTTCTGTAGGTCTCTTGTTGCTGCTGCGCTGTACTTCCCTACCTTTCATGCTGAGCGAATGTTTTCTAGTGTAACATTTAATGTCTTAATGACTCCTTAGTATTTTTTGGAGTTAATAGTTGCTATAAAGCTATATTGTTATTTATTCTTCATACAATCTTACGTTTTTTTCAGGAAGCTGAGAAGGAAAAAAAGAGGATGACTAATGGGCCTGGTCGGGTCAATCCGTCTTATTCCTGCTTCTCTTCGCCTCTTCTTGTGGATTCAGCTTGGATTCTGGTTCCAGTTGATGTCTGGATGAAACTTTGTTCTTGGTGTCTTCTTGTGATGTCATTGTCAACTATGCACACTTCTATATTATATGGACAACTATAAATACATTATTAGTGCATTTTCCAAATCATTTGAAAGAAAAAAGAAATTCGGAAGAACTTTCTTTTGTAATCACCTATGCTATTGCTTTAGCATTTGTTTCATTTTTGTGGACTGAAGTCACAGTCTGCTGTCATTTGAGGAACTTTCCTTATTTCTTGAATTTCTTGAGCTTCTGTTTCCCACTATCTGCTCTAATATGACAGTAATGGCTAAGCTGCCAAAGGATAGGAAATAAAAGAATATTTGGAAAGGTTTTCTTATCTGGCTTTGGAAAATCATAATCTTTTATTATAGAAATTACATAAATACATTATGGTTCTTCAGGGTTCTTCCAAAGAATAGTGATATGAAGGAAGAATATATTAACCTCAGATTTTCTGACCTTGGCATCACCAAGTCTGCTCCCAATGCTGTCACACAGTACCTCTAGCATGCTGTCTTCCTTCTCTAAGAAACTATTTCAGAAGTTCAGAAAGTTCTCAAAGGGTGAAGAAGCCTTTAAAAGGTTTATCACATTTCCAAATGTCTTTGAAACCATGGGAACACATGGGAGATGCAGTAGTCTTCTCTTAGTTCGCCCAACATTATCTGCACATAGTGTAAATACAACTTAGATCTGTGTGAGGCTTATTATTGATTGACAACTTGACAGATGCTAGAATCACAAGGAGACAAATTTCTGTGTGTGCCTGCCTGAGGTGTTATCTATATTAGGTTAGCTTCTGGGCATGCCTGGGAGGGATTATGTAGATTAGGTTAATTGGGGTAGGTAGAACCATCCTAGCTATGGGCTGCACCATTCCATGGGCTAGGGCCTGGACAGAATAAAAAGTATACAACTATCCAAGAAGTAACATTTGTCACTGTCTGCTCCTGACTGTGGATCCAAGTGTGATCAGCTGCTTCAAATTCCTACCATCGTGACTTCCCTGCTATGACTGACTGTATCATTGAACTGTGAGCCAAAATAAATCCTTTCTTCCTTAAGTTGCTTTGTTATAGCTCTGAAGAAAGGAACTAATACAATCTGTGGTGTAGTTGGGCCGTTGGTGTGTGAGCAGACAGTAGCAGCAGAGGCTTTTACAGGCTTGCATGGCTGTCCATCTCTCATGCTTCCATAACCATAACACAAAGACTCACTTGTGTTTCATGAACACAGTTCCACTAACACACAACTATGGGAGCTAATGCTTGCCCCATAGTTGGCCCCAGTGTCAGATATGCGAAAAGATCTCCCAATGACCCAAAGCATGGAGTAAGAGCCAGCCAGCCAGAGCTCCATTATTCACTACAGTTAACCTAGAGACCCGGGAAAACATCTTTGTTGTTTGTGTCACTGAAATATGTAGGTGGTCTGGATCATAGCATTGTTGCAACAAAGGCAACAAACCCACATCCTCCAAGTCACTGCTACACAGGTGGCTGCCACCAGGCCTGTTTTAAAGCAACTTAGAAATTTTGAGACTTCTGAAACTTTTGGTATTCCCCCCGGAATGTTTCACATGCGTGAAGTTTCTCTAAATATTTTGTAAAATATCTTCCAAAACTTTCAATGTGATTAAAGGTTACCTCCATTCATTTTCTCCTTGTGTGTGCTTAAAATACATACTTTTGTGACTCTGAAAGGACGGACCTACAATGGGACACTGTTGTGAATGGCAGTGATTCCCCAGGGAAATTGTAGTACATGTGGACATTTCCCCAAGTGGACAGCCTCTATGAACCCAATTCTTGAAAAAGTCAAAGGAGACCTTAATAAACACTGAATTGTGCTCTCTCCATCGAGACGGAGAACAGGCGAATCCAGTGGAGCAGAAGGATACTCAGCGGCTATTTGCTATGAAGCACCACACTGTTTAAGGATAAGCTTAACTACAGAAAGTTGGAAATGGAAAAAAGAGACAGAGAACAAGTTCTCATGGACAGTTACTTATTGTTTACCAGATATTGATCAAGTTGACTGTACATAATATCACATGTACAGAACAGAGGCACCAGCCTTGGACAGTTCAGACTCCACCAAGGTACTCATTGATACCTCGTGGAAATTCTTTATGGGCCCTAATTGGCTAAGGGAGTGATGAGGAGACATATTTTGTTAGATTTGCAGAAAAGTTTTCCCGGAAAAAAGGCATACAGGTGGTGATCAGAACAACGTGTATCATGATAGACATATGTGGGAGAGAACAAAGATGTAGACACTAAGGCCGAGGGGCTAAAACAACAACACATCAAACTCAGTCCTGGAAAGCCTTACGTGTCACCCTTAAGAGTGTTAGCAGGTTTTTCCCCATACAACACACCCATGCACCCTATCATATCTACTGTAACAAAAGAAAACATTTCAGGCAATAAGACTGTCAAATTGCTAGAAATGTTGACATCATTCTGAGGGGCTGCAGGGTTGTTGTGAAGGCCTGAGAACTTCCTGACTGCAGATTCAATGTGACCAGCTTCCTTAAGCTCCTCTGGGGAGCTTCAGTTAGATCAGTGTAGAGCTCAGTCCCCTTAGAAAGAAGAAGAGTCCCTGGCTTAATAAGGAACTCGGAAGGAACTGGCCTGGCCACTTTTTGCATCATTTGCCATCCAGTACAGGACATACTCAAGGAGTTACGCTGTCTGAGATGCAGCCTGTGTGTGCTTACTGCCCCATCAATATGACTGTTTAAGAGAATGGTCTCTTGTTGATATCTGAAGTAACTTGGGTAAAAAAATACATCTTCAAGTTTCTGGTGACAAGTGTTTCTTGTTCAGTATCTTAAACCCAGAAAGATAAATTAATTCTTGAAGGAAATGATATTGAATTTGTCTCAAACTCAACTGCTTTGATTTAGCAAGCAACAATAGTTGTTTTTAGTTTTTGTGTTTTTGGAATAAAACAAAGATATCAAACAATTCTTGGATGATATGTTTTTGGAAAAAAGGAAGAGTATAGTAGACTGTAGAATAAGACTATAAGACTTAAATTATTATTGGGTGTAGTGGTACACACCTTTAATTCCAGCACTCTGAGGCAGAGGCGGGCAGATCTCTATTAGTTCAAGACTTGCCTGCTCTAAATGGTGATTTCCAGGACAGATAAGAATGTGTGTGTGTGTGTGTGTGTGTGTGTGTGTGTGTGTGTGTGTGTACTCTGTCTCAAACAACAACAACAACAGTATCTAAGTTATTACAGAAACAAGGTTACAATTTGGGATATACTCATGATGCAATAAGAGACTTCTATTTAAAAACAAAAATAATTGACAAACAGATTACATTCTATTGGGAATGAGTGTAGTGGCAGGTTTTGGAAATAATGAGAATTCTGGGAGGTCAATGATAAGGAGAGTCTGGGTATGGACGACATGCTCCCATTTGAAGCAGTCCTTGTGCTTCTTCCAGTGTGGATGAAGTGCTACAGCTGAAGTGATGGTGATGAAGGGAGAGCAAGGGAGACACTCTTAGCTTGTCAGGCTTGGGCTATTAACCGGACACACTCATTTATTGAACAGATATTGTCAGAGACTGTTCTCATAGCTGGGGATTAAAGAGTGAACCAAATAGATGTGATTCCCTTCTTTATGAACAACAATGTTTATCTTAAATATGTGTGAAAACTGATTTCATATTAAAATGTTAAATCATTGACTAGTAAGATAATATTTCCCCATTGGCAGCTGCCACAAGAGGTTTTAACCATTTGCAGAGAACTAGAAGTCATTCTAGAGTATTCATCATTTTCCAGTACCAATTCTGTGTTAGGCAGGCATGATTGAGATATATGGTCCTTGCCTCGGGAGGGCTACAGACAGAGGAGGAAGTACAGCTAAATAGGCCAGTAATTACATGTACCAAGTACTGTGATATGAGGACAGAGCAGACAACACTGAACAAACAATTGAGAGAGAGAGAGAGAGAGAGAGAGAGAGAGAGAGAGAGAGAGACCCAAGGATGGTGCCACCAAGCCAATGCTGGGTGGTGATACAGGTTGTCTTTGTTAAGGTTTATTGCTGTGAAGAGACACCATGACCATGGCAACTCTTATAAAGGAAAACATTTAATTGGGGTCTGGCATAAAGTTCAGAAGTTTATTCCATTGTTATCTTGGTGCCAAGCGTGGTGGCATGCAGGCAGACACGGTGCTGGAGAAATAGCTGTGAGTTCTACCCCCGCATCCAAAGGCAACAGGAAGGAAGAGTGATACTGGGTCTGGCGTGAGCATCTGCGCCCACCCCCAGTTACCTGCTTCCTCCAATAAGTCTACACCTACTCCAAGGCCACACCTCCTAACAGTGCCATTCCCTATGGACCTATGGGCGCCATCTCATTCAAACTGCTGAGGTGGGAGTGGGGTGAAGTTATCCAACTAAATCGAGGAGCACTGTGTGTATAGGCCTAACAGGAAGGAGAGTGGAGTGGAAACTTAAGGGTTCTTTGGAAAGTTGTTTGAATGGTGTTTTGCTGCGGAACGTTTGGTTAAAGTGGACACTGAGCAAGCCAGCGGTGGCGCAGTGGCTAAGGTAACCACCTGCAGAGGGCGAGCCTGTGCCCTCTGCTCTCTCTCTCCCTGTGTGACTCTGCCCGAGCTTAATGGAGAAAAAAAAGTGGACACTGGTATGAGAGGCTAAGGTAGACTCAGACACAGGAAGGAGAGAGGATGTTCTGCTAAAGTAAGCACATGAAAGGACACGTGATGAAGGATTCTTTGTTAACAACATGCATGTATTGGTCCTCCTTACATTTCAAAGTTGAGCTGTATTTGTCGGGAATCCATAGAGAGAAACACACCAAACCTTCTGGTGGTGTGCTGCAGTTTGTTGCCGCTTCCAAGGACTTGGGCTGATTGGATGCATGTGCTGAGGCAAGAACCATGCCGAGACAAGATACGTGAAGGACACTTGATGTTTGGAGGGTATAAATAGGACTTCACGGAATGACAGAGAAAGAGCTTGGCTTGCGGGTACATCTAGCTATGCAACACTTGTGGGTCTGTCATCTTCACTTCCCTGAGAGAGGCACAGCTGAGAACTTCTTCTGGTGTCCCTCCAGGTCCCTCCTGCTGACTTGAGCCAAGATTGAGGCCTGGCTGTCTCTGCTAGGTCATATCACCACTGTTGCTAACCCACTCTACTGAATTGGGCTGCTGGTGTATCCATGAGGTGTTTGGGAGTCGACCGAGCTGCTGCTGCCGCCTGCTAACCTGTGAACCTAACTGCTGATTTCCAGACAACACAGACAGGAGGTGCTCCAAAGGACCTTTCTAAACAGGTCCACTTCCTCCCCGCCCTCCACCATATCCTTTCTTTTTCACCCTGTGTCTGGTGGGCAGCAGGTTACAAGGAAAGTCAAAGTATTAGACCAGCCATTAAAAATAGGATTTGAAAAACATTAAAGTTGCAGGAAAGACTTTTAGAAACTTTCAGCAATGCTTTGTGTTCAGAGAAGACAGGGAGAAATGTAGCAAGAAACAAGACAAGAGATATTACACTGATGAAAGCATCTAACTGCTAAGCTAAAGGACACAGAGCTGAGAAACCTCTTGTTTTCCACTCAGGATGGACAGGCAAGATAAGAGAAACTGAGAAGGGAACTGAGAAGAGCACAAAAAAATTAACTTCAAGAACAGAGAGAAGAAGCCTTAAGAGAATGATGGACGGCTACATTAAAAAAAAAAAATGAATTACACGAAATTCTACACAGCAGAGGACACGAGGTAGAGCACCATGCATCAACGTGGTTAACCTAGCAAAGAGAATGGTTAACTAGGAAGAAACTGCTAGATGGTCATGTACAGTGGCAGAAATATAAGACATCCACGCAGGGGGTACAGCAAGCTCAGAGACACAGTTGTCTCCGTGTGGAAGAAGACTGTAGTTGTGATGGACAGAATGGTTCCACAGGGCTCCCCACAGAGATGGTGAAATCTTAGTGGCGTGTTTGCCACAATCTTCATCATCCATCCAAAAGAAACAAAAGCCAGAGTAAAGTCCTCTATTTATAAGAACACTTCTCAATTGCCAACGACAGACTAAAACTTACACTACCTGGATGGTGTTTGTGGTGTTGGTAAAAGGTTGTAGAACTGTTAGTGAGAGAGGAATGTTATGAATGCAGTGTCTAAAGCTTGATTGAAGACTGTCATTGTTCTAGAGACTGGATACAAATACAGAACATCAGGCCGGTTCTCAGGATTTATGCTAACTGCAGACTTCATCACTTTGCACATCTGTAAAGCAGATGTGTAACTATATTCCTTATGGGGGAAGGTGGAACTCTATTTAAACTGATTGGTTGAATGTAGTGGCTCCTTCCTATAATCCCAGCACTCAGGAAGCTGAAAGAAGATGATGAAGTCCAGACTAGGCTAGGTTACATAGCAAGCCACTGTATCAAAATGAAATGCTACAGAAATAAAAAGTACTAGTTACCAGTGTTTGCCACAATCTTCATCATCCATTCAAAAGAAACAAAAGCCAGAATAAAGTCTATTTATGAGAACACTTCTCAATTGCCAATGACAGACTAAAAACTACAAAATTATGTTTTAAAAGAAGTGAAGGAGGACACAAAAGACTTAACAGATAAGTGTGAGCATTTAGCCTGCCATTTATAATATCTCTTGAATATAATAACATGCCCTGTAAGCAGCAAGTCAAACTCAGACCTCAGGAATTTATAAATGTGCTTCAAAGTATTTCAGAGAAATGGCTTAGCACTTAAGGGCACTTACTGCCCTTCCAGAGGACTGGGTTCCATTCCCAGCACCTATGATGGGTGGGTCCCAACTGCCTGTATCCAGCTCCAAGGCATCTGATGCCCTCTTCTGGCCTCCCCAAGAACTTGCATAAATGTGGCATACATTCACACAGACACACATGGGTACAACACAAATAAAATAAAAGCAAATCTTTTTAAAATGTAACTGAAATGGGGGCTGGAGAGACAGCTTTTCTTTCAGAAGCTCTGAGTCTGGTTCCCAGCACCGACACTATAACACCAGTTCCAGAGGATCTGATGCCTTCTTCTGGCCGCTCTGGACACTTGCACACAGATAGCATACAGGCACATACCCATAAATAAATGCTGAAAAGGACTGAAACAGACTGATGTGTTTATTATCCAGAGTTCACTTGCTTCTGCCTAAAGTAATTCATTTTAATACATAACTAAATAACATGACATAGAGCATATAGCTCTGAACTTAACTGCTGCTGAGTGGATCCCAAGTTCACTTTCAATAGCTATTATGCTGAATGTTACTAACTCTACTAAAATCATTAATAATTTAAAATTATTAATAATAATAAAACCGTAATAAAATCATGGTCTCTTTGTGATACAGTTGTCGTCCTCAAGCACATTTACAGAACTAACATTGAAAACTAGTAATAGAGTTCGAGGTCAGCCTGGTCAAGTTCCAGGACAGCCAGGACAGAGAAACCCTGTCTCAAACAAAACGAGAGAGAGAGAGAGAGAGAGAGAGAGAGAGAGAGAGAGAAGAAGAAGAAGAAGAAGAAGAAGAGGAGGAGGAGGAGGAGGAGGAGGAGGAGGAGGAGGAGGAGGAGGAGGAGGAGGAGGAGGAGGAGGAGGAGAGAAGAGAAGAGGAGAGAAGGGGGAAAGGGGGAGAGGGGGAGGGGAGAAGGGAGGGAGGGAGGGAGAGAGAGAGAGAGAGAGAGAGAGAGAGAGAGAGAGAGCGAGCGAGAGCGCCACCATCAGTGGAGGATACTAAGTTAATGCCTAACCCAATATAGAGAGAAAACAACGAAGGAAGGCTCCTGGTTTGCAGAGGAGTTGGGAAATTCTTGTGAATTCTCTCGGTTAGGAAGCATAAGCAGTTGAGCGCTCCTAAGAATCTTCTCGAGGCCAAGCCCCCTTTCTCAATTCTCAGGTCGTCACTCCATCGTACCTCATTTGCGGTACCCATCAGTGGCGCCCTCACTGCAGAGCAGCAGAGCATCTGCACGCCCCAGCAGCTCCAGCGGACCGCGCCGTGGCCCTGGCGCGCTCTGGTGGGCGTGGCCTGCGCTCTGACGCATAGCGAGCGCGCCGACGCACAGCGCGGTGTGCGCACGCCGCCTGCGGGGGTTCGCCGGTGGCCAGAACGGCGGCGGCTCGCAGAGCTGGCAGAGCGGGCGCCAACCGCCCGGGGCGCGGCGGGAGGCTGCTCGCGGCGGCTGGTGGAGGTCCCCGGGGCTGCCGGTCATGATCGACTCTGTGAAGCTCCGGCGCGACTGCGCGGCCGACTTCTTTTCGCACTACGAGTACCTGTGCGCGCTGCAGGACTCGGTGCCGCTGCCCGCCGTGCGTGCCTGCCTGCGGGACGGCGTGCTGGACTTCAATGCCGACCGGCTGCGCGCGGTGGACTGGGCGCCGCTGCTCAGCACGCTCAGGGTGAATCGCGACCTGCCGCTGGTGGCCATCAAGAGCTCCTTCCAGCCGTGGCTCGGGGATACAGTTCCACAGTCCGGAGGTGCGAGGGGAGGGAGCCCGATACAGCGGAAGCCTGCGAAGTGGCCTCCACCTAGCCACAAAAGAGTTTTTGCCGCCGCGTCCCTTGCAGGTTGCCGCCTCGGGCGGTTGTCAGGAGTAGTCCAGCTGAGGAGTAGAACTCGAGACTGCCCCTTACTACAGCAAGGATGACCAGCTATGCTCCTCAAGGGGAATATGCAGGATAATTTAGCGAATGGTCCCCGTCCTCTCTTCTATTTAGGAGTTTAAATGTACAAACCCCTCTCATTCGTAATTGCAAGTTTAATACAGAAAAAGAGGAGATTAAAAATAGAAAGAAAAAACGTATAACAAAAAATCTTCAGGGACGTCTTTTATGATTTTTTTTTTGAAAAATATGTGTGTTTTGCCTTTGTGTGTGTATGTGCACTATGTGTGTGCAGTGCTTACGGAGTCCAGAAAAGGGTCTAAGAGGTTGGACTCCCTGGAAACTATATGTGAACCACCATATGGATGCTGGGAACCGAACTCGAATCCTTGCAAGAACAGCAAGTATACCCAACCGCTGAGCCATCTCTCCAGCCCAAGAGACTATTATTTTTGACTCTGGTTATTTGCAGATTACGTGTTTGCAAGTTCCTTTCATTTAAATTGTTTATGACTCCCAAGCCAAGTCTTTGTAGTGTTTCTATGGTCAATCATGAACACCTGCTCAGCAGCCAAAAAAGAATTACCATTCAGTATGTATGTTCCTTACTGATTTGTGTATTTGTGAGTTTGTGTATCTTAGTATTGGCATATGTGCACACTCAGAAACCAGAAAGAGGTGTTGGGTGTCCTTTGATTGCTTTCCACCCATTTTTTTTGAGACAGGGTATGTTTTCTCAGCTTGGCTGGAAGCTAACAAGCCCCAAATGCCCTCTTGACTCCACCCTCTTCCCTGCTGAAGTCCTACTCCTGAGGCCTAGTTTTTATGGATCCTGGGATCCAGAACTCCAGACCCCAAGATTGTGCAGCAAATGTCCTTAACTACTGAGTCATCTTTCCAGCTGAGTTTTCACACTCTCTTTGTTTTTTAGATTTGCAAGTAGTTGTCAGTGTGTATATGTATGTGGGATGTGTGTGCACACACATGTGTGTGTTTGCATATGTACACATACACATGTTGTGTGCATGGAGTCTAGAGGTTGACCCTGAATGTCTTCATCCATTGCTTTCCAGTTTGTTTACTGAGGCAGGGTTTTTGGTTCTTTGTTTTCCCCTGAACTCTGGGGACTTACTGATTCCTTTGTCTGGCTAGCTAGTTTGCCCCAGGGATCATCTCTTGTTCCTTCACAGATTGTACAC
Source organism: Arvicanthis niloticus (assembly GCF_011762505.2). Lineage (NCBI taxonomy): Eukaryota > Metazoa > Chordata > Mammalia > Rodentia > Muridae > Arvicanthis > Arvicanthis niloticus. The sequence goes on along the minus strand of NC_047658.1, from coordinate 123,987,799 downwards.
AGGCCTTTACCTTGCTGGTGATCCAAATTTGGGTACTCAGCATTTTTCCCTGCAAGCACCTTTATCAGTTTGGCCATCTCAGTTCCTAATTTCTTTTTCTTTGTTTCCCTTCTTTCCTTCCTTCCTTCCTTCCTTCCTTCCTTCCTTCCTTCCTTCCTTCCTTCCTTCCTTCCTTCCAAGAGCGATATCATGAAAGGAAAACAGGTGTTGGAAGTAACCTAGGGTTTGAGTTTCATATTTTAAACTCTTAATTCTCACACATATAAAAAGCCATTGAAACAAGCCTGTTGTGGATTCTTAGGATTAAAGCATGTTGTGTGTGTGTTGAGTGTCTGGAAGTTACTATTGGAAAGGGAAGGTATGATTCGCTAGGGGCCAGATGTGACTGTTTGAAAGTCTGACCCTTTGCGAGGTCTGGCATAAGCAGCATCTGTGATCCTTTCTTCAAGGACAGTGTTTGTACCTCAGAAGAATCCCTGACTGTCATGGTAATGGCCCAAATTTAAGGAACGATGAAAGGTGCCTTAGAATCAAGGCAAGCCTACCTGATCATGCTAGTATTTTATGTCGAGTATAAGGAGACCACTTCCCTTCAGGCATTCTTTTTGGCACTTCCATGTCTCATAACCTACACACCACTTGTTTCTCCCTCAGCTGTTTTGATTGTACTATTGAAGAAGCTGCTGGCTGCCGTTGCTGCTCCTGAACCCAGTTTCCCTCTGTGTAGATGGTCTCACTCGGCACAGAACCGGCACTCAGTTTCCCTCTGTGTAGATGGTCTCACTCGGAACAGAACCGGCACTCAGTTTCCCTCTGTGTAGATGGTCTCACTCGGCACAGAACCGGCACTCAGTCCTAGCTGCAGTTTGTGGCTCCTTTACCTGTGTGATTCAGGTTATGTGTGCCTCTCTCTGTTCATCCCTTTGTCTAATTGGCCCGACACTGGGGCATGTTTTTTTTAACCATCCATATTGTACCAGTGGTAGCTTTGGTCCTTGTCACTCTAAAAGTATTCTAAAAGCTGACTCTTGCAGACTTGGCTCAGCCTCTGAATTTCTTTCTCACTTTTCACACCTGTAGCATTTATACTGTCCAGCAGGTGTCAGGCTTGGATCCCTTTGCACACATAGTCTACTCCCTCTCCCTCTCTCTTTCTCCTATATGCAGATTGAGGGCTTTCTTGAAGCCCTAGGTGTGTGGATTGATGTCTGTATGCAGGATGCAAATGAGGGAAGGCACAAGATAAAGTGAGAGCCTGTGATTGGAAAAGGAAGGTGGGCAGAGCTTTTAGAGAGAGAGAGAGAGAGGTTGGGGGGGGGAGAAGAGGACACAGAGAGAAAGAAAAGGAAGGAAGATGGAGGAAGAGAAGACATCCAGAGTCCGTGTGGCTTTCAATAACCACAGGTAGCTAAGAATATCTTATAAAGGATGGATAATTACAGGACAATTTGTCTTATCTAGGTGGGCAATTTATATCAGTATCACCTGGCTCTGAGTTCATTGTATGGGCGTTTTGTGGGGTGAGAATTTACTGATACAAATCTCACTTGTAAATTATAAGCCTCTAGAGTTTTGATTTTACTGGGTTACTGGGATTTTTTTTTTTTTCCCACAACATAGGTACATCTTCTTTGCCTCCATAAGAAACAACACCATGTATGATTTGTGTTCCTGTATCTCACGTGGCTGTGAAATTTCTCTTTAAGGACATGGTTCATTTCCATGCTTTGGCACTGAGGAGTTTTTATACTAAAATTGTATGATTGACATAACTGATTTTGCTGATAACTGATTTCCTGAATTTGTTTTAGGTGCTGATACACACAGAGTTTGTAGGAATCGAGTTCCTGCAATAAGGTCCAAAGACATGAGCTTCCAGTTGTGTAAGGCTCTGAAAGGCTGCTTAAGTGTATCAGGTGTGCTGAGAAATCTGGAGCTAAATGGGCTGATTCTGAGAGAGAGAGATTTGACTAGTTTAACAAAGGTAAGCTTTGCTCATGTGACCTGCAACATTTGAAAGCCTGTTTTGGTGGGGAAATAATACATGTTTTACTTTTTTCTCTTAAGGGATTGAGTAAATCAGCCTCTTTGGTGCACCTGTCTCTTGCAAACTGTCCAATTGGAGATGGAGGTTTAGAAAGTGAGTCAAGTCTAACCCTTGTCCTGTGAGGATGGTCTCATGTTTGTCTGTTTGCTGATAACCCTGTCTACCTTTTGGGGCTGCTGCTTCCACCTGAGCTGCCTCCTTCCTGTGCTTGCTCAGATGCTGCCCCTTCCTACCAGAAAAGCTTATCATGTGTAATACTCTCTGAACTCTCTAAGGTCGTGATATGCCATAAAACAAACAGTTGGTAGTTTTTGGTATTCTGTTATTTGTGTTTGCTCATAGTTTATGGTTTTTCTTTAAGAAATATTGGTGGGAGCCAGTTGTGGTGACACATGCCTTTCATCCCACTACCCAGGAGGTAGAGGTAGGAGGGTCTCGAGTTTGAGGCCAATTCTGGTCTGTAGAACAAGTTCTAGGACAGCTAGGGCTACATAGAGAAACCTTGTTTCAAAAAACAAACAAACAAAAAACAAAAGAAAAGAAAAAAATCTTTGTGAGAAGGGCAATAGTAAGGATGATGTAAAGAGAACATTAAGTCATAGCCATCTTCAAGTAAAACAGCTGTGATGCAATTGTATGCTTGTTTATTTATCTGAGATAAGTTTTTACTGTATAGTTCCGGCTATCTTGGAACTCAATATGTAGATCAGGCTGGCCTTGAACTCACAGAGTCCTGTTTCTCAAGTGCCACTATGCCCAGCTTTAAAATGGAATTACAATATTCATATATCAATAGGCAATATTTAAAGTATTCAGTTTTGGCAAGTTAGTGGAATTAAGCCTTTGCTGTAATCTAGAATAATAGTTTGTTCCTACAGCCAATCTGTTAGTATCTGGGAGGGTTGTAGAAAGTGACTTTAGGGATACATGTCTAAACTGGCATAGCCTGAAGACAGCAAGTAAACTGAGATTGACCACATTGGCAGGCACTTGGTCTTACTGTGTGTCTTTTTCTTTCTTTTAGTTATTTGTCAAGGTATAAAGAACTCTGTCACTCTCAAGACCGTCAACTTCACAGGATGTAATCTGACATGGCAAGGAGCCTGTCATATGGCCAAAATCTTAAAGGTGACCTTTGAATGACTGCTGTGATTAAAGCACATTAATACTTTGCTGTGGGGTTGCAGTAATTTTTGTCTATCAGTATAGAAACTACAATTTTAGTTTTATTGCATGTTGTAACCATTGCCTAGCTTGGGATTCTGATCCTTAAAGATACACATTTAATCTTAAAAAAAAAAAAAAGACTTTAAAGTATAACACTTCATGAATAATACTTGTTATTTTAGTTGTTGAAAACATTGTAGCACCAGAAGAAACTTTATACTATTACAGTCTTCAATTATTAACATCATTTTTAACTACCATAATTTATAAACAATAAAAATAGTTCATACAGTCTTTATAATTGTAATAATTATTACATTAGGACTAAAGTTCCTTAACATTTTGACATGAGCCTTTTTGTAGGTTTTTGTTGTTGTTTGTTTGTTTGGGGTTAGTGAAGTTGAGACAGGGTGGTGGCTTTGTGGTCCAGTCTGTGCTCAGACTCTTTGTGTCGGCCATGCTGGCCTGGGACTTGCTTCGGTCCTTTTCCTCCAGCCTCCCAAGTACTAGATTAGAGGTGTATGTCACCTCAGCTGCCTTGATTTTGTAGTGTGATGGCACAGATCAAAGATAGAACTAAGAGCTATATACCCAATATAGCCCATCACATGTTTGTTGAAAGTAAGGGTTCTGAAGACCACAAACCTGCCCAGCTGTGTGCTTGGTAGCTGGCTACTTTTGCCTTACATCAGGAGAGTTGAGTAGTTGGCAAAGGAAACTGACCCATGGAGCTGAAAATGTTTACTTTTGGACCTTTACAGAGTAAACCTCTGACCCTTGTGATAAATAATGGTTAAGAGCATGGACTCTGTTTTCTGATATGGTGATTAGATTTTGTGAGGTTTTCATTGTTGTTGTTGGTGGTGGTGGTGGTGGTGGTGGTGGTGGTGGTGTGTGTGTGTATGTGTATGTGTGTATGTTGGGAGGTTACAGGGGATTAAACTAAAGCCAACACTTTGGGCAAGTGTTCTACCACTGGGCTATATTCTAGCTGTGCTTTTGACTTTTTATTTTGAGACTGGTTCTCTGTAAGTTGCTTAGGCTGGCCATGAACTTACTCTGAAGCCCTGACAGACACTGGACCTGGAATGTTCCTGCCTCAACCTAAGGAGTAGCTGGGGTTATAGCCCTTACCACTAGCCCAGCCACGTGTATGGATACTAGGCTAGTGGCTTTAGTTTAGCCTTCACCCATTTAATATCTTGTGACCATAGGCAAGTTGCTTCACCTCTGTGAAGTCCCTGTTCACTCTGAGGATCTCGTGGGCTATCTTCCCTAAGACAGCGGTGCAGTGTCTGTTAATTATTGCTTTGATGTGGCCATTCTGTAAAGTGGCGGCAATATTACTCCTTTTGGTGCCCTTTCACAGCTGCTTGGCTCTTTTCATGTTCCAGCAGGAAGGCTTTTATTTTCCCTTGTAGTGTCAGTGTCCCGGGTGGGCAGAGTTTCCCTGGTGAATATAGAGAATTGGTTACAGTCTTAGAGGCTACAACTGTGATTACAAATCAAATAATTTTTACCTAAGGCATGTCAGACTCTCTTCGCATATTCTAGGACACTAAAGATGGTAAGTATGTATGTCCTAAAAAGTATATGTGAACCATTGGGCTAAAATATGATGTTACAGCCTCTGAATGTATCTTTTTATCATCTGAAAGTTGTACTTGTTGCCTGACTACTCAGTAGTAGAGCACTTTACTTCTCATGCCCATGGTTCTGGATAATGAGGAACAGCCTCAGTATCACGCAAGCACACACACACATGTACACACGGATTTTGTTATTTCGGTCTACGTAAAACATTTATTTGGCTTTATATAGCTTATTAATAATCATGATACATGCTAAATATTTAAATTGCAATGGAGACCACTAGAGGACAGGATAGAGTTTAGAACTGTAGTAATGTTAAACCAGTTTTTTAATGTGGCAGAAAAGGAAAATAAAATTTCTTAAACTTTAATGACTTGTCTTTTTACATACCTTGAGCAGCTGTCACCTGTGACTGTTCTCATAACTCAAGCCCTGTGATGAGATATTCTGAGGGCAGATTACCACCATGTTTGTACTTAGCGGGGTGTGGTGTATAATCGGCTCTGCCTAGTTTCCTTCTGCAGTGTCTGATTCCATGCTGTTGTTTTTGAAGTATCAAACCATGAGAAGGCATGAAGAAACCTGGGCTGAGAGTCTTCGCTACAGGAGGCCCGATCTTGACTGCATGGCTGGCTTAAGGCGCATCACACTGAATTGCAACACACTCATTGGTGACCAAGGTGCAAGTGCTTTTGCAGACTCTCTTAGTGAGGATTTATGGCTTCGAGGTAAGTTAAATGAGCTTTGGAAAATGGAAACTCTCTGTCAGCTTTTATTGTACTTTTGTCCTGAAGTCACATATATTCTCCATAGAAAACAATGTTACCAGTAATCAAAACATCTAGAAGTTTCTACTGTTCAATTAGACATATTTTCAGCCTTTAAAAAAAAAAAAAAGATTTGTCTGTATCCTTAGAGTTTATAGCCACTGGTTTTATTTATAGGTAAGAGTGTGTGTGTGTGTGTGTGTGTATGTGTGGGGGTGGGGGGAGGGAGAGAGAAAGAGATCGATCTGATCTAGTGCTTAGTTGTCCTGAGCTCAGCGGTACAGCCTTATCTAGAGTATAGGTCATCTTAAGTGCTATTCTTAATACCACAATTTTTTTTACTGTATGCACATTTTAAAGCATTTTTTTATATGATCTTTCCTTAATTAAATAAATCAACAACCATACTTTATTACTATTTTAATATATATGCTATAAAATGTATATAATTTTATGTATGTATGATGTATGCATGTATGTGTTGTTGTTGCTTTCTAGACAGAGTCTAACTAGGTATCCCTAGCTAGTTTGGAACTTGTTGTGTAGTGCAGGCTAGTCTAGAACTCCCAGAACTTGCCTTTGCCCTCTTAGAGCTGGGATAAAAGGTATACTCTAGCATACCTGATTGCTGTTTTAATTTTAAGATTTTAAAAACAAACATTTGTTTATTTACTTTGGGTGTGGGTGTGGTTCCGAGTTTGTGTGCCATAGTACACATGTGGAAGACAGAGGACAACTTGCTAACATTGGTTCCCTTCTTCAACCATGTGGGTTCCAAGGCTGAAACTTGAGTGGTCTGTCTTGGTAGCAAGTACCTTTACAGGCTGAGCTTTCTTGCTGCCCTGGGTTCCATCGCCATAGTTTGTTGCGGTAAATCTCTTGCCCATAGGAAGTCCATAGAAGAAAAGACACAAGTCAATAAATACCAAATGAATGCTGCATGTCTAGATTGGGCAGATTTACCATTAAACTACACTATTCCCCGGCTAAGAGAGCTCTTATCAACTTGTGGTTTCCTAGGTCAAGGTCTTCTTCGTCTTCTCTCCTTCCACCAACTGCCAACTCCTCTGCTTCCACCAACTGCCAACCCCTGCTCCCACGGCTCGCTTCCTCTTATCCCCTTTCCCTGCCTCTGGCTCCTCCCACTCCTCTTCCACTGCCCAATCACTGGCTGTAGCCTTTATTTAACAAATTTGATTGGACAGAAGGTTTACAAGATTCGCTCCTCCTTCACAGCCCCTCCCAGGAGTGGAATTACCATGACAACAAGAGGCTAGGGCTATCCACCACATTTCCCCCTTTTTGTCCAATAAAAAAAATTTTTTTCACATATTAATTGAACTCTAACTATATTACCATGTTGTGATTGTTAAAGAACAAGATAAACCTAATACCCAGTCCATCATTTTTGCTAACTAAATAGAACCTTGCCATCTCTCTCAATTAAAAAAAAAACTTAGTTCTGAACCTGGCTTATGTCCTGTCTTCAGAATGAATAGCATCTGAAAACCATCCTCTCAAAGTAAATAGCCTGGGTCTGCTGTGAGATTATAAATCTTCAACCCCATCAGAAATCCAGAATGACTCAGTTAAATAAAGATATGGGAAGCACAAAGCGTGGCTTCTAAAACTCAACCAATTTAAATAGACCACTGAACATCTAGACAGTTCCTTATTTCAAAACATTGGAGCATCTGGTCTTCTGGGCCTTCTGGCCCAGGAATCATCTGACAGACCTAGTAATGCAGAATTACTAAGGGCTGATCACTCTGTCTTGGCAGATATAATCAGTCGACTATTCTGCAAGTGTGTTTCTTTTTTGCACAATATTTTGTCTGTAGATGAAAAGAGGCAATTCTTGCCTAGTGGCTGTCATACCACAACTGGTGTAACTCCAAAGATGCTCAATTTCTTCTTAGAATCCAAGACTGGGAAACTGTCAGGATCAGATAGGTCTCCAATAAAATAAATGTTTATATAAGAATGTTTGTAACATCAATTCTATGGATTTCTGACATTTTTGAAAATCAACTATGTAAGGCAATCTGAACAGTTGTCTGTTAATTCCTTTCCACTATTTCTAATTAAAATCTAGAAAACATCCTAACAGTAAGCAATGAGCTATGCAATTACCATAGGCCTCTGATTCACAAGCCAACCATCTCAAATCAAGTGGTTTTTTTTTTTTTTTTTTTTTTTTTGATTACAAAGGACTGGGTCTAAGCCTTATATTTCTAAATAAGATATATAGGCACAATGCCTACATGAGAGTAATATATTAATCCCACTTTTGTATTAATAAGAAACTCACACCAGTGAAAACCCTAAATTTGTATAAAATAAATTCCATATCAATGTAAGAGATTATAATTTCAAACTTGTAACTATCATAAAGATTTCTTACCAATGTAAGATATAGCTAATATATAATATATATTATATATATAATATATAATATATATTATATATATAATATATAATATATATAATTATATATAATATAGTATATATAATATATATAACATATAATATATATAATATATATAATATAATTATATATTATATATATTATATATAATATATATATTTTTAAAACTGGGTCTAAGCTTTGTATTTCTAAATGAGTTATACAGGCACAATGCCTATATAAGAGTAAAATATTAATCCCACTTAATTCCTGAGATTTAGCTCTCTAATTCCCTTCCTGTCTGAAGCTACATTTGTAAAGTATTCCTTAAATTACAACACATGTATAATTTACAAAGTAACCAGAACCATCCACCCCAACATAAGGAACTGGGGCGATGATCTCCTTTTGTCTGCTTCTAGCTGAATTGGGGCGAAGAATTCCCATCTGGGGGCCCAAAGGGAAACAGGAAAATTGGCTTAGTCAAAGGAGAGATAGCTGGCATCATTTGCCTTGAAGTCTCTATGTACTGAGAAAGTTCATAGTTTAGCTGACACCATAACTGTTACAGTCAGAAAGGCTGGACAGGCAAGCTAGCTGTTCTGGAAAAGTTCTGGAAGCAAGTTCTTAAAAGAAGCAGCTTCAATGCAGTTGCAGTAGAATCAAGCACGAAGCTGGAATAGGAGGTCCCAGAGACTCAGCATCCCCGAGTATAAATCATGCTAGGGCTGAGTTTCTCTTCTTTCATCCTATAGCATATAAAACTTAAAAGCAACAGGTAGTTTTATAAAAACATTCACGTGGAACACAGCTTTGTCAATGAAGATCAATAAAGAAAGGCCACTGCCCTCTTCAGGTTAGTTTGATCACTTAATCAAACTATAATATAACTTATATACATGCTCTCATAAAGGATGGCATGTATTAAGTCATGAGAAATTATTACCCAATTAAATGTTCTTGGTTTTGTATTGACATTTTAGTCCCAGCCAGTTAAGTCCATATAAGAGACATAACACCATATATACATCACCCATTTGGTTGCTTGAGTTAGTCTCCCTTTTCTTCTGTGTCGACTAGTGCTTCAGGGGGTCTCCCTTTGTCATTTCTGATCTTTATCAACTTGGAAGGAACCCACAGCTTTTCTTTTCCTGTGGAAACATAAGCATAACCTCTCCCCCAGCGTAACACATTTCCCACTTTCCATTCTGATGTCATAATATCCTTAATATAAACAGGTTGATTTAGTTCAGAAGTTTTTTCCACCATCCAATGTCTCTCAGCAGCTGTGGTGTTTTGTTCATTAGCATTTAAAAAATTTAGAGTTAATAAAGTACTATGTAATCTATCTTTGGGGGTTCTTATTGATCCCTTTTGCCTATTAAGCATCTCCTTTAGAGTTTGATTAGATCTCTCCACAACTGCTTGTCCTGTAGGATTATGTGATATGCCTGTAACATGTTTTATATTATAATATGTAAAAAACTTCTCCATCTTATTAGAGGTATATGCTGGACCATTGTCTGTTTTAATTTGTATGGGTATTCCCATAATGGCCATGACTTCTAACAGATGTGTAATTACAGAATCAGCCTTTTCTGATGCCAAGGCAGTTGCCCATTGAAATCCTGAATATGTGTCTATAGTATGGTGCACATATTTCAGTTTACCAAACTCTGTAAAATGAGCTTTCTTGCTGCCCTGGGTTCCATCGCCATAGTTGGTGTTCATTTGATGTTCTCGTGAAATTTATGGCTATTAATAGCTCAGTTAGTTGCTTGTATCTTTTGTGTTGAGAGGTGCCTTAGTTTGGGCTGTTATAGATTGCTACAGACTGGTGGCTTAAACAACAGGGTTTGTTTTTCCTGGCTCTGGCGCCTTGGAAGTCCAGAGTCGGGCACTGGCAGCTCAGATTTAGACCGGCTCTCTCCCTGCTTGTGCAAGGGTGCCCTTGTTTCCATTTCTTAGCCTAGTCTGCTTTCTACTACTGTGATAGAAAACTTACTGACTTAGTCACTGTGAAGAGACACTGTGACCAAGGGCACTCTGACAAAAGAAGGCATTTTGTTTGGAACTTGCTTACAGGTCAGAGGTTTAGTCTGTTGTCAGCATGGCGGGGAGCATGGATGCACACAGGCAGACATGGTGCTGGAGCAATAGCTGAGAGTTCTACATCCTGATCTGCAGGCAGCAGGGGTAGAAAGGCTGGGCCTGGCAGGGCTTTTGAAACCTTGAAGCCTACCACCAGCCACACACTCCCCTCTGCCCCCGACCCTACACACACACAAGGCCACATACTCAAGGCCACACCTCTTCCTGGTAACCAAGCATTCAAATATATGAGCCTATGGGGGCCATTCTTACTCCAACCACCACACTTACCAATACAACTTGGGGAAGAAAGTTTTTAGTTTGTTTATTTATATAGCTTACAGTCCTTCATAAATGGAAGTCAGGGTAGGCATTCTTCTACTTAATGTATATGATGTTTCCTCTATATGTATGTCTGTGTACCATAGTCATACCTACTGCCCACAGAGGCCAGAAAAGAATACTAGGTCTCCTGAGACTGGAGTTACTCTTATGAGCTGCTATGTAGGCGTTGGGAATGGAACCCAGGTCCTCTGGAAGAGCAGGGATGCTCCTAGCCATTTTTCCAGCACTCTGTTTATTAAAAGATAGTTTTCTGAGATTCCTTTGGAGGTCAGGATTGTGAGCCCAAGAACTAAGTTCAGTGTTTACACTGCCCTCAGCATCATGAACTGATACTTATGTGTGATATTCTCTCATATTGTGGGGAGTTACTTTTTGTGCATGTAAGTGGGGTGAGGTCACTGCAGCACATTGTAAAAGAGGCTTATTATTATTATTACTATTATCTATGCACATGCTTTTCTGACTTTTTTTAATACCCAAGATTTAAAACTGCCTTGACTAGTTTTGTTCAGGAATATCCTAAGCATGAGTGAGAATTGTCTGTTACACTGTGTGGAGTCAGGAAGTGACCTGTTGTCTTTCTTCAAAAGCACTTGACCTGCAGCAGTGCGGCCTCACCAGTGAAGGGGCCAAGGCTTTACTAGAGGCTCTGGAAACCAACAGAACCCTGGTCGTTCTGGATATAAGGAAAAACCCACTTATTGGTATGTTGTCTGTTTAAAAATTAACTGACAAATGGCTTACAACATGTATTGGAACTTTTAAAAACTTGATGTATTTTTTTCTCGTTTTATAACTTTGTGGTTTTAGCAGCTACTTTATTGTTTTAAATGCGTTGTACCTGGGTTGTTCGGGTGTTCAGGTGGCTACTGATTCCAGTGAGCCTGGATGAACAGACTGGTACCTCAGAGCACTCCCTCATGTCCATCTGAATCTCTGACTCTTGGGAAGAAAGTTTCATTTGTTTGCTAATTTGTAAAGAAATTTTAGGTTTTGTATGAGTCTAACCACTGGTTCAGATACTAAGTATATAACAGTGTACCAGCCAGAGTCTTGCTGTCCATCAATAAGAGAGTTCAAATGTAAATATGTAAGTTGATAATGACTTTTAATAGTAGACAGTGCAAAAAGAATTTAATAAGATAGATGGGGGACTCACTGGAGAACTGACACTTGAGTAGACAGCTGAGTGAAGAGCATATATAGATCTATAGATACAAGATGGCAGGAGGGATAGAGGATTTAAGGGAAAAACAAGGCGGGGGCTGAAGAGATGGCTCAGTGGTTAGAGCATTTAGTACAGTTGCAGTGACCCAGGCTTGGTTCCCAAGCTCCCACATCAAACTACTTACAGCCACCTGTAACTCCAGTTCCATGGATCCAGTGCCCTCTTCTTCCCTCCATGGGCATCTGCTGCATGTACATTGTGTCCAGACAGAAAAACCAAAAAACATAAGCAAAAAATAACAAATAGTAAATAAATCTTGTGCTGTGTGGTAAAACAGGAGCCAGGGACTTGATAGTGTAAGATCTTCTCTGCCAGGTAAGAACAAAGCTAAGTGAGCTGACATAGACAAAGGCATAATCTGAGTAGTCTTTCAGTCAGATGACCTTCATGTGGAGTATAGTGCTGGAGCCAGGGAGAAGAGAAGGGACCAGTTAGGAGGCTAGCACATAGGGCCAAGCCGGTGGTGGTAGCAGTATTAAGAGGGGCTGGGAGTGGAGCACTGTTGAAGCGGTGTCCTGACTTAGGTTTGGCTGTGCTAGTTAGTTGCCTTTTTGGGGGTGTGATATTGGGATAGTACAATCTTTAACTTTCTATGCAAGGATTCCAGAGCCACTTCAGACCTAAAGTACTGGTGGATGATGGGAAAGTATTACAATACACTAAGCTTGTGAGGAAGAAGAGCATTCAGAAGCAGAAGCATGAGTTTGTTTAGTTGTATGGGAAAGCAGTGGTTAGCTGGCTTCTGTTTGTAAGTAGGCAGTCAGTCACGGGGGTATACCTTGAACAGTCTCACTTTCTTCTACTTCAGATCATTCTATGATGAAAGCAGTTATCAAAAAGGTTCTCCAGAATGGAAGGAGTGCAAATTCAGAGGTATGGCTTCTGTCAGTCTTGTAGGCAGAATTTCTGTTTACTGTTTCTTCTGCTTTTAGTAAAATTGTTGATATTTTTTGCTATCTAAAGTAAAATCAGGTGACTTTTCTGTTTTTTAAAATGTATCATTCAATTTGGGATCCAAGAACTGAAAATCGCAAAGCTTTATTATTAAGTATAGAATATTTTTGTCATGTCCAGCTCCAGTCAAGTCCTGTTATTTGTAGCTGATGTCACCTGTCTCTCTCTTCCAGTACCAGTGGGTAACGTCCCCATCTTTGAAGGACCCGTCCAAAACCGCTAAGCAGAAAAAGAAAACAATTGTTCTAGGAAGCAGTCGGAAAGGAAAAGCTACCATTAGAATTGGTAACTGACTGTCTGTCTTTGCTTTTTATGTCACCAACACTTGCACCTACCATGTGTTAGTATGTTAATACTAAGGTCTCATCTCTTGGGTAATAACCAATGCTGATTACAGTATATTCTGGGGCCTAGACTAATTATTCTATTATTATTATTATTATTATTATTATTATTATTATTATTATTATTATTATTATTATTATTCTATTATTAGAATAATTATTATTCTATTATTAGAATGATTATTATTCTATTATTAGAATAATTATTCTAATCCAGGTTATGAAAATTCATGGCTGGTAGAAATAGTAAATGAATCCTTTGGAAGGATTATAAGCATTACTGTTTTTTAAATTAACAATTGTTTGTTTTTTAACATATAAAATATTCATCATGTTGACTGTTTTCTGAATGATGATTATTCTTCATAATTTACAGTTGAGATTTGTAATGCTCTCTGATGCAGGCTTACTTAGCAAACAGTGCTGGGAATTGAACCCAGGGTCTCGTGCATGGGAGGCAAGTGCCCTACCACTGAATATAAAACAGTGCTGAGGACAAGCTTTTTGATCCAGAGCTGGAACATTTTAGGAAAATGTTCCTTGCTTTTTTTGAGAGTTGTTCTTGCTGTGTTGCCCAGATTGACCTGGGACTTGAGGTTGTTTTATCTCAAACTTCTGAGTAGTTGTGGTGCAGGTAAACAGTACCATGCCCAGCTAGAAAAACATTTTTGTCCTAGTTAAGGTTTCTGTTGTGTGACAAAGCAGCATGACCAAAAGCAGCCGGAGGAGGAGGGGGTTTATTTCAATTTGCACTTCCATGTCACAGTCTGTCATCCAGGGCAGTAAGGCTAGGAACCCAAGACAGGAACATGGAAGCAGGAGCTGATGCTGGGGACATGGGGGAGGGCTGCTTACTGGCTTGCTCATTTTTGCAGTGGTTATTACTATGGAGGTTAGCTTTACCCCCTTGTTGCCTTTAAATATCTAGTAGGTGTTTCTATCCCACTTCAGATCAATTAGTTCCCAAATGAAGGATGCAGGGACCTTTAGATTTATAATAAGCTTTAGAGTACTAGATCTGGGCACATTTCAACCTTCCATGTTATTTTGTCTGTTTCCCTGTCAGCAACCTCGAGATATCATTTGCCATGTTTCTTTTGGGCTGCTCCTGCTTCATCAGGCCAGGCCTTGTGGGCATGTGCTCATGATCCATGCTACCCTATGGCGACCTCTTCCTTCTTCTCTCTCACTCTCTTCCTTGTCCCTATGTGAGACCTCAAGCCCAGGAAACCTTTTCTCTGCCCGCTTTTCTCTGCCCAGCCAAGGTGGTAGTCATCTTTATTAAGCAATCAGGGATAACTTGGGGAGAAAGGTTTCCATAGCATTATTTGGTGTCCCTGAGGATCTGCTCGCAGGGGGCAACCAGATCTTGGGGCAAATGTTTAGCATTCAAATACATAGCAGCACCAGACCAACTCCCTACACATCCTGTTTTCCCAGATGCCCCAGGAACACTTGTTTTGGGGTAGCACCACCCATAGTCCATCAACCTTCATTTAAGAAAATGGCCCATAGGCCATTCTGGTGGGGACATTTTCTCAGTTGAAGTTATCTCTTCCCAAATGACTTTGGCTGTTTTAAGCTGACATAAAACTAGCCAACACAGTCCTTTAGTATGTGTTACAATACATAAATACACTTCTAAGTATTAGGTAATCCAAAATTTAGGCTATTAGTTTTTGACTGGGTACAAGTGGAAAGGTTCTTTTTATAACAGTAACATGCAAGGATTAGCATGTAGGTAAAGGCACCTGCCTTCAGGCTGAGCACCACCCTCAGAACCCACATGGTAGAAGGCTAGAGCCAACTCCTACAAGTTGTTCTGGACCTGTGCAAGCATGAGCATTCACACAGTCACACACACACACACACACACTGTAGTACAGTCATATAATAAATGAGAAAACATGATGAAAACTAATGTTTGTACGATAAACTTGAGATTCTTCGAAATGCACATTTTATGTAATTTGGCTCTGATATTTTTGTGTTTCTAAAAAGTTTTTTAACTTTTTTTTTTTTTTTTTTTTTTTTTGAGATCAGGCCTTCCTCTGGCTGGCTTTGAATTTGCCATGACTCTCCTGCGTATGCCTGCTAAGTGCTGGGGTTATAGGCACTAACTTTGCAGTAACTTATTTTCTAAAACGCTCTTAGTCTTGGCCCAGGATAGTTTTGAATTCACTGTGTAGCCCCAGATGGTCTTAAACTTTAAATCCTCCTGTTTTTACCTCCGAATGTTGAGGTGACAGACAAGTACCACGATGTCCAGAATTTCATGGTGATGAGTAAGGATGAAACTCAGGCTCTCATAAATGCTAGCACTCTTAACAGCTGAGGTATAGTCCAACCTTAGAACACATTACCTTTAGCACACAGAACTTTTTTGTGATAAGAAAGAATGACAGCATGGAACAAATCCAGGTCTAATAAGAAAGGGATACACACCCGCACACATACACAGACACACATATACACATATATACATATATATACACACATATATATGTATACATGTACATGTGCACATGTATGTACATACATATATATATACATGCATATGTATATATACATATATCTGTGTATGTGTATGTATGTGTGTGTGTGTGTGTGTGTGTGTGTATGTACATATATATATATTGAAACCATAAAGACTAAAATAGAAGAAACAAAATGTTTATTATCAGCCACTTCCAGAAATATGTTTTTGGTGACTTTCTATGCCATATAAACTTTCAAAAAAGAAGAACATTTTCCTTAAGCAGTTGATTTGTAGTAAATAGTGATGAGTGTCCTGAACAGCAGTTGATTGCTTGCTGTGTCAAGAGGAAGTGGTCTGCAGCTTCAAGTTCAGAGCAGCAGTAATAGTGTGTAACAGGAAATAGTGTGTAACTGGGGGTTTAGGTATCGTGTTGTTACCTAAAGTTTATATTGTAAGTATTATTCGAAGTATTTCAGTTGGTGCTTGATACAATATTATAAAATGAAGAAAAGGCTATGCAATATGTCTTGGTGTGGCTTTAGTTGTGACCTGTGGCCAGGCATTTCACAATTAGAAGAGCAAGTATCTGCTTGTTAGTGCTGCCGGAGAGAGGAGCTGTGCTGCAGTTCACAGCGCGCTGAGGAAGAGGAACTTTATTTCTTGGCTCTTTTGCTGTTTGTCTCAGTTGTCTGGAAGCACGGAGGTCAGCTGGCCATCGTCTCCTGTGTAGAGTTTAGTGAGGACAGAGCTTATATGTTATTGTGTAAGTTTTGTTGGGAGTATGTGTTCAAGAAGATGATACAACTACATTTTTTAACACGATACATACCAATTATTTTTGTCATAATTAAAAATATTTTAACATAGCCAGATGGTGGTAGCATTTCTTTAATTCCAGCACTGGGGAGGCATAGGCAGGTGGATTTCTGAGTTTGAGGCCAGCCTGATCTACTGATTAAGTTCTAGGACAGCCAAAGATACACAGAGAAACCCTGTCTTGAAAAACAATCCCCCCCCCCACACACACACAAAAGCTAAGATTTTCTGAAAAATCAAAAAAATGATAAATGCCTATAGGAGGTCATATGTGGTCTACTACCATAGACTGAATTGTTTGTTCTGTGAAGATAATTAACTTAAAAAATGGAAGTACTTGAATGGTAGGGGCATGAGAATCAGAAGTTCAAGGAGATCTTCAGGTATAAGCAAGTTTGAGGCTACGTGAGATTCTGGCATAAAAAATAATAGTAATAAAGTGAAAAATGCAACAGCACAGGATGGTCAGAGTTCCTGTAATGTTTAACATTAATATATGCAGAAAATGGCACAGGACTGAGTGGTGGTGACACACCTGTCTTGGGCCACTGAGATGGCCAGTGGGTGAAGGCAGTTTGTTACCAGCAATCCTGATGCCCTGAGATCAGTTCTCAGGACCCGTGTGGTGGAAGGAGATTACTGACTCCTGCAAGTTGTCCTCTGGTTGTCACCTGTCTGCCACAGTACACATATACAAATCAGTGTAATTTTACAAAAATTAACTTTAGGAGACTGGAGAGATGGCTCCGTGGTTAAGAGCACTGACTGAACTTCCAGAGCACCTAAGTTCAATTCCCAGCACCTATGTAGCAGATCTGTAACTCTAAGATCTGATCCTCACACAGACATTCATGCAGGCAAAACACCAATTCAAATAAAATAAAAATAGATATTTTAAAAATTGGCTCTAAAATAAATATATTGTATATTACTGCATATGCAGCCTCTTAGCTGGCAGCCCAACACTGCTGAAGTCCTAACATGGCCAGAAAGATAAGCACAGCAACCACTTCATTTTGTTTTTATTATATTTTGGGTTTCTTTAAAACAGGATCTCACCATAAGACTGACATAAAACTCTTGGGCTGAGATGAAATAGAACTATTGTAGTAACCCTATGTTATTTGTTTTCAATGGTAGCAGAGACGAAAACTTAAATGCGAACTTGAAGATTTGTTATAATTGTTAATATATGGGTTTAGCTGCTATATGTATTTCATGTTTAAGCCTCTCATTTTATCCTTTTTTTTTTTTTGATAAATTTTGCATTTGTTCTCCTTTCTCTCTCTCTTTGTGTGTGTGTGTGTGTGTGTGTGTGTGTGTAAACTTATGTGAGGACTGAAAGCCATCAAATTGAGGACACCATCCACTCAGCAACCTTTAGCCCATTTGCAGGTATTCCTGTAATCCACATACTTATAAGGGAGAGGCCAGAGGGTTGTGAGTTCAAGTGTAGCCTGAATTACCTAGGGAAAACCTGTTCCAAAAGCAGTTTATAAATTACTCGTACTGTGATGGTTTTGGTGTCTAGTCCGTTGTTCATTTGTGTTCTGTTAGGAGTGTGTGAATGGTACTCTGTAGACCTTTAGTGCATCCTGGTTTTCTTTAATCACTTCCTTGAACATAGGTTTAGCTACAAAGAAACCTGTGAGTAATGGGAGAAAGCACGGGCTCAGTAAAGACTGCTACGCTCCCGACCCTCTGCCTCCAGGAGCGTCTGGTTTCTTGCCCTGGCGCACGGCAGAACGTGCAAAAAGAAGCAGGTAAGGTGTTCTTTCCTGTGCCTTAGTCCTGACAGCTGTAATTTGGGAATTTCTATTGTGTAGTTCTCCTATTGATTCTGGGAGTGGAAGGGGCCGGCTCACACACAGCCTCTGCCCAAAGAGTGCCTTAAGGAAAGATAACAAAATATTGTGGATCCCTGGAGCTGAATGTGTACAAGTAACCTGTCAGCCATTCTGCTCAGTCTGGTTTTTTTTCATAGCTTATTGAGGTATTTAGTACTCTGGTTCTATATGAATGGTGTACATAATACAAATAAGTTTTGATCCTTTAGTGTGCATACATCAAAATGTAACTTAATTTGTTGATATCTTTTTAGGAGTTCTTCAGTAATCAAAACTCGTGATCTATCTAATCACCTGAAGGTATGTATTTGTCATATTTCTAACATAAGGGATTACAGTAGGTCATCTGAAAGGAGCTTTGTAAAATGGATTTCCCTTCCTGAAATAAATAAATTTAAAGTCTCCTGATTCCTGTCCCAGTGCCATGGTACAGGGCATTGTACCTTCTATGCATATGCCACACACTGGGGAGGTCTTGTTTCATCCATAGATACCCCATTTCTCCAGGCAACATACAAGCTGATGCTCACAGTTGGTTTGACCAATTGTTTCTTACCATTACAGAACTCATCACTAAAACATGTCCCAATTTTTAAGGAATGTTGTTTTGGGTACAGGTATATGTTATATACATTCTCTCTCTCTCTCTCTCTCTCTCTCTCTCTCTCTCTCTCTCTCTCTCTCACTCACTCTACATGTTAAACTTAGGGCTACAAACAATTCCTATCCCACTGGCTCAGATCTGGAGCAGGCTAATTCTGCCAGACTCCTGTATCCTCCTGTAGTTAGTTGTTCATGGAGGCCACAGATCTCTAAAGAGTAGGAAGAGACCATCTAATGTACCACCCTGCGTGTCAGCACTATACTCTACACACGGAGGTGTTAGGATGCCATCTTGTTCTGTCATGGAGGATTTGCTTATCCTGCAGAGTTGTTCCTGCACTGGCTCAGTCTGTACATTTTCAGTAGTGTTACGACCACATCAGTTTTTAGCTAAAGGGAAACCTTATCTTAGCTTGACAGGAGAATCAGACTGTTCGTACACTAGTTCAGGCTGTAGGATGAAGAGAAGATGAGGTGGGCTGCTTTCAGTTGTGTATATGGATGTGATTTAATTTTTAAAACCATTCTAGTATTTATTAATTACACTTACTGACTTTATATTCTGTTCATTCTTTTCCTCCTAAGAATTATACTTCTGCACTCTTTATGTCTCATAGTAGAGAATAAATTTATCATCTGTGTTACAAAAGTTGACCTGAAAAAGAAGTGTTTATTTTGGCTCCCCACTTGATTCATCTAAGAGGAACTTAGCAAATATGTGCAATGCCAAGCAGTAATCAGCCATGTGTCGTTCGTGGTTTTGTAGTTAACAGCAAGAATAAGTTAGTGGCATTTTTCTGTCACTGATTGTTTTGGGCTAAGCAACAGTGAGATGCATTTATAGAAAATCACTTGATATTTTAGAGATCGATTTGATTAGGTGTCCTCTGGTGTTTTGTATTTGGCTTATAGTATTAATAAGTCATGTCCTGTTTATTTAAGCAATCAGATTTCCCTGTGACTGTGACAGTAGAAAGTCCTTCGTCCTCAGAAAGTGACGAGACTGAAGATTCTTCAGAAAGTGTCCATGAAGTGCCTCAGAAAACCAGCGTCAGACAAGAAACATTACAGGTACACAGCTCCTCCTTTCAAGGTACAGAGACCATTGCAAACACCATTTCAAAGTGCAATCGCTTCTCGTGGTGAAGCTTGATTGAAACAAACCCAGGCAGCTCACTGGAGCCCTGTTTGCCCCTCTCTTGTAACTCTTACTCTCCTCAGTGGTGCAGAACAAGGCAAGATGAGAGTATGCATACTCTGCAAAATAAAACATGGCACCAATATCTCCTCTTTTTAGAATCAGAATTTTAGCTGTAGTGAGAACTTTAATGACCATAAAATAAACTTAAGGAACTTGAGTACTGACACATAGTCCACTGATTCAGTGTTCTGTGTGTGTGTGTGTGTGTGTGTGTGTGTGTGTGTGTGTACCTATACATGTGCTCCTTAGATATGCATGTGGAGGCCTGAGGACAGCCTTAGCTGTCGTTCCTCACTTGTCATCCACACTGGGTTTGTTGTTTGGTTTTAAGATAACGTCTTTCATTGGTTCAGAATCTGCCAGTTAGGCTTGTCTGCCTGGCTAGTGCTCTGCCCACTTCTTCTGGGGTGCTGAGACTGTGAGTGTCCACACCACACCCTGCTTCTTCCCATGCTCTGAGGGTCACCTTAGGTCCTTATGCATGTGTGGCCTGCCTTTGACTGGGCTAAAACTCTTGAGTACAGCACGGTGATATGAAAGGCCAGCAAATTGATGATAGTGCTAATTGAACTTTTATCATGATTGAAATATAACTTTGTTTTTAGTAAAAGTAAAATTGGAAAAGGGTTCTTTTGTTTTAAGATAGAGTCTTACATAGCTTAAGTTGTCCTTAAAGTCATTGCACCTCAGACTGGCCTTGGGTTCCTGGTCTTCTCCTAGCCTCCTATGTAAGCTACCACCCCTGGCTTTGAAAAACTTTTGCTACTGATACTACCCTTTCACAATTTTAAAAAATGAAGAAGCTATACTTTATTTTAAAACTGGGCATCTAATGTTATTTCATTTTTCTGTTTAAGTAAGCAAAAAAGAAAATTAGCTTACTTAGCAGATTTTTGTACCTTAAACATGAGGTTTATTTGGACGTTAAAGCAGAGCTGATTTGTACTAAGTTCTGGGAGAACTTGCCTTTTCTTGTGGGTTATATGATTCACATGTAATTAGGGGAAGCAGCTAGGACCTGCGTTTGAACTTAAAACCTCATACTGTTCAACATGCGTGCTATGACTGAGCCACACTACAGCCCCACAGTGACTGCTTAGAACTTGGTCTGCCTTGGTATAGAACTTACAAATCCAGAAATGGCTATTCATCCGTTTTTGTTTGTTTATTTATTGGCTTAAAACAGCAGAAATTTGATTTTCACATTTCTGAGAGCAAGGACGTCCATAATCAAGGTCCACCTGGTTTGTGTGTGGTTAGGGCTCAGATTTCTAGTTCCCACATGGTACCTTCTCAAAATGTCATTAATGGTTGAAGGACAGTCACATATTTCATTTATTTTATTTAAAGCCCGCTATAGGATACAGCTTCAATGGCAAACCAGTTTCCTAGCCAGCATGTAAGGCCTTAGGTTTAGCCCCAAGCATTGCACATGCCCTGAGGATACATGCCACAGCTGCTTTTCTGTTTTAATTAAAATTCACAAGGCTTATATAGAGAAGTCTTGAAGTAATCACTTAGAAAAGTACAGACTTTAGGAGAGAACCTGTGTGGACCACGTGGGAACGCTGGTCGTCTTGGTTGTACAGAGCCCGAGCCGTTTGTTGCTAAGGTGCAGAGGAGCATTGAGCCCTCAGCATTGTTTTCTAGGCGTTGGATTGGTTTCCTTCTCCATCGAGAGAGCTTGATCAGTTTTATGAGGTTGTTCTGTTTTGTTTTCCTTCTGATTGTTTAAATGCTAGAGACTGCACTTTATTCATGATAGACAAGCTTTCTATTACTGGTCTGTGACTGTGACAGGAGACAATTCATCAAAAGTGTCTGTAGTCACTGAGGAAGACCAAGGCTAGGAACTGCAACTAGAGAGTTTCTTACTTGAGTTGCGTTGAGGACCCTCTTAGTGTATATTCACTTTGAGAATCAACTAAACCGTGTAAGCCCACAGTAAAGAGAATAGAAGGGATTCTCACTTAACTAAAACAGGAGGTGCGTGGAAAGAAGTGTACCTGATCCAGTACAGCATGGGAAATCACCACTTAGTGCTGGGGCAGCCTATAGCTCGGAGGGAGCCTAACCTGGGTTCCACTGTGCAGTTGGAAATGGGACATGCCAGCAGGCTTCCTGGGGGTCTGGGGGTGGTGCTGGGCAGCCTTAGGTGGTCTGTCCGTGAGTATTCTCTGTGGACTTCATTCTGTGCACATTTTGGCATATCAGTATTCTGTGGCTAAAAGCCTGCCTCAGGCGGTGGCTGCCCTAGAGTGCTGAATGTGCGTGTGGGAAGAGGCTGATCATAAGCTTGTCTATAGTAATTGAATTCACATGTTCATTCATTTGCACTGACCAATTGTGAATTCATGCATTCCTCTGAGTTTGTATATATGCTGATTCACTTAATCACTGTGCATTCAATAGATAAGGAAATCAGGGCCCAGAGTTATAGAATTTGCCAGTTAATGGGCCAGGACTTTGCCCTCAGAGAATTTTCAGTTTTTAGGGAAAAAAGTCAAAAACCAAAATTGGTCATTAATTGAGAAAATGCCTTACAGCTGGATCTTATGGAGGCATCTCCTCAATTGAGGGTTCTTCCTCTGACTCCAGCTTGTGTCAAGTTGACATAAAACCATCCAGTACATCGACTTTGTTAGTGGAAGCAGTGTCAAGTCCTAGGCATGTGTCAGAAAGCTGTTAGGACACAGGTTCATCCAGTACATACCTCTAAACCAGGAGACTGACGAAGGAGGATGGAGAGTTTGAGTGCAGACTGAGCTACATAGTAAGCCATTATCTCAAGAAGAGTGCTGAGAGGAGGGACACTTGATACAAATCTGACATTGTCTGACTCCCTCCACTAGGGGGAGAAGCTGTTTTGTGTCATTGCACTTGGCTGTGCTGTGGAGAGCCTGTCAGAAATGGAGATGTCAATAGATTGCCCAGCCCATGCCCCTTTAAGTAACCCCTCATTTGTATCATACAAGTGAGTCCAGGAAGCTCATTGGCTTGCAAAGGAAAGGCACACTGTAGTCTCCTTTCTCAAGCTGTGGTGTGTTAAATCATGTGAATCATAAACACAGGAGTTTGCAGTATCTTTCCATAAATGAATTTTATGTGCTGGTGAGACAGCTCAGTAGTTGACGGAGTCCTGGTGCCAAGCCTCATAACCTGAGTTTCATCACCAGCATCCCCATATCCCCATGGTGGAAGAGAAGGTGTTGTCTGACCTCCATGTATGCACTGTGGCACACGTATGCCTCACACATAGACACTGTGCCATAAAATGTACTGAACATTTTATGTTAGTTCTAGGAACTGTTAGTTGTCTCTCTGGAAACGGGGCTCAGCAGCTAAGAGCATGTGGCACTTTTACAGAGGACTTGAGTTCAGTTCCTACTGCTCTTGTCACGTGGCTCTCAACTACGTGTAATTCCAGTTCCAGGGGACCCCGTGCCCTCTTCTCCCTCTACAGGCACTGCATGCACATGCAGAAATCCATCCCCACATGCACACAGTAGAAGTTTTTAAAAGATCAATCTTTAAAGAGAAAAGGAATTTGATATGATCAAAGCGTTTAGCAATATTCAGACATACAGTCTGAGTGTAAAAGTACTCATTTCCATTGAGGAAGTATTTTAAAACAGTTGGTAGAAAGGGAAATAATTTTGCTGACACACACTTAGATATTTTATATATTTGTTTTCCTTAAATATATGACATTACTTTTTAAAAGATTTTTATTTTATGTATATGAATGTTTTGAGGTATGTATGTACCACATGTATGTCTAATATCCAACAAAGCCCGAAAAGGGATCAGATCCCCAGCAACAGTTGTGAGCTGCTATGTGGATGCTAGAAATGCAGCTACTGAGCTATCTCAGTGGTCCCAAACTTATTTTCAATTAAAATTCTGTGTTTAAGTAAATGTTCAGAAGCGCTTAAAATATAACCCCAGAGGCCACATGTTAGCTCAATGTTTAACTACTTATCATTAAAGCTTAAGGGCTGTTTGGATCAGAACCGGCAGAAATGCAAGGTGTGTGTGGTGGCTCACCTGTACTTCCAGGCTCTGAATGTAAAGATGGACTCCTCAGAGCCAGCTGAGCAGCAGGACCACCTATGTTTGTGACCTCTGCATTTGATTAGGAGACCTGCCACAGGAAAGGTAGAACAGTGAAGAGCAGTTCCCAACATCAACCTCTGGACATGCACATTCACGTACATGCACACAATGCAAAGCCAAGCGTTGGGCTACAAACCTGCAATCCCAGCACTTGTGACGCTAAGGTAGTATCTGTGGGTATAAGTACATTGTGAGATTTTAATAGATCCAGGTTTTATTTACTATTATACAATCAACTACTCAAAAAATGGTGGTTTATGACAATAGCAGATACTTGTTTTATTCCTAAGCCTGAAAGTTGAATTTGGTGCTGTAAGTTTGACGGCTTAATATGGTCCCTTTTTATGAGCTCACAGTTCTGACATGAAAGTCCAGACAGGAATACCCTGCTCAGAGTGTCACAAAAACTGAGACCATGCTGTAGGCCAGACTATTGCCATCTGGCAGTGCTGGGAAGGAATCCTCTTCCAGGCGTGCTGGTGTGGGCAGCGTAAATCGGCTCTGAGGGCCTATTGCTTGCTACTTGTCACTCAGGGAACCCTCTCATCTTCTGTGGGCCACCTCCTCTTCAGAGCTGTCAATGAAGAACTTCTCTGTTGTCTTAACTCCTCTGTACTGAAAATATTTTTCATGAAGAGTCTGGTACTTTTAAATAGGTTCCCTAATTATGTCATGCCCACCCATCCTAAGGTCACTTGCTGTGACAGTCTTACTTATCCCCTCACAGCAGCCCCTGCATGAGCCATGGCATTGGGGAAATATTACAGCCTGAGAAGCCTTGGGGACCACTTCAGGGCTTTATCTACAACAAATAATCACACCTCCACCATTAAAGACCACAAAATCTCACTCAGTTCCTGGAAATGAGGAGCAGGTTTGCTCACAGGTCTGTTTTTCCCTGATCCTGGTAAAGAGCAAGGTGAGGCCTTGTGCAGCCTAGACTCTGAATTCAGTGCCAGCCATGTGGGCAGGCGGGGTGTGTTCTGCTCCGTCCGCCGTAGCCGCCGTAGCCGTAGCCTGCTTTCCTTGTAGGGCTTGATGCTTAGGTAGGGAGCGCCTAGAGAAGGAAGCACAGTGCTTTGCATGCAGTAAAGCGCTTTAAGAGTGTTACATTTTTAAGTATGCATTTTTGTACCAGCTGCATGATTTTGGTATGTTAAGAATGATACACAGTTTTCTATTATGAAGAACCCACAAGTAAGAATAAAAATTTCCTTTTTCAACTTTAAGTTTGTATTGGTGATTTACTGTTATGTGTTATCTACTTTTTCTGGTAAGCACTGCAACCATAGGGTGGGATTTAAGTGAATCTGTAATATGCTAATTTGATACATTTTAGTAACTAAGTGCACTAGGTGGTATGTGTACAGTAATGACATGTCTTCCCACTGCCTGAGGTTACTTTGGCTCTGCCCTCAGTTCTTAGTGGTCTGTGTAGCTGGGAGAGTGGAGGGACAAGAGTGCACTGTAATCACCGCATTTACTCCATCTCTTCTTCCTAGGAGAAACTGCAGGAGTGCCTAAAGCAGCTAAAGGAGGAGAGGGCGGTCCGCTTCAAGGCTGACAAGCGCGTCAGTGAGGTAAGCACGACTTTCCCCCAGATTTTGAGTTACTTGTTGGTTTTGGTTTGGTTTCAAGTTGCTCTGTACTTACAAACTTTAAAATACTTGAAAATGATAAGGCACAGTGTATTGTGAACTGTGTTGAGCGTTTTAACCTTGCATTCATTCATTTAGTGTGACTAGACATGTTCCAAAGAGTGTATTGTAAAAAATGTAAGAAATAGCTCACTGGGTGGTGGTGGCGCACGCCTTTAATGTCAGCACTTGGGAGGCAGAGGCAGGTGGATTTCTGAGTTCGAGGCTAGCCTGGTCTACAGAGTGAGTTCCAGGACAGCCAGGGCTACACAGAGAAACCCTGTCTCGGGGGGGGGGGGGGGACAAAAACAAAAACAAAAAAAGAAATAGCTCGCCCCTCCCTCCTGGCTTTTAACTGCCATGTAGGAAATGTATTTATTTGGCTTATACTGTGTAAGTGACGTAAGTGGAGGTGAAGCTGTCTTCTCACAGTGGATTAGGGAAGCAAATTCTCCAAGCCTGGCTGTGGCACCAGTGCTGAGGTGGCCAAGTCTTGGGGACTATGCCTGGCCGGACGCAGTTTTTTAAAATAGAAGTCTAAGGTAATGGCAAGTTCCTGAGAATGCTGTGGGAGATAGAAATTTATAGTGTGAGCACTGAATTAGACTACTGGGCTACTTTGCATAACATTGACAACTCTACGGTAGTGCTTTTTTAACCACCAAGTAAGTGTAAAGAAGAGTCTTCAAAGTGTATGTATTGTAACAAGTTCTGACCACTAGAAGACATACATATATGTTAAACAAAAAAAGTTGGCATATTGAAATCAATCCTTAGTAGATTATAGCAGGATTATAATTTTGCTTGGATCAGACTGTTGTGTTTTCTAATATCAAATGAACCTTGGGTGGTTAAATCTCTGCTGCATACTGGTCCAATGTGAATCTAAGCAGTTAAGGATGTGTTCTTTGGAAACACCAGTAAAACAATAACTCTTTTCATCTACTTGTTATACAGCAAATTTCACCAAGTGTCTCCAGTGAAGATCATTATGTGTCATGGTTAATGTCTTCATTGATTGAGAATTAGATTAGTTAAGTGGTTTAAAAAATGTGATAAGTTAATTACATTTTTGAATGTTTTAGTTTAGGTATTGAAAACGTTTCTTTAAATAGCTGTGAAGAAATCACACTACATTTTCACCTTCTTTTGTAGCTGGAACATGAAAATGCCCAGCTAAGAAATATAAATTTCTCCCTGTCTGAAGCCCTCCAAGCCCAGTCGCTGACAAGCATGGTTCTGGATGATGAAGGAGTCTTGGGCAGCATTGAGAGCTCTTTTCAGAAGTTCCATGCTTTTTTGGATCTCCTTAAAGATGCTGGGTATATCTGGATGGGGAGAGGCATTCTTTCTTTAGTGGCGTTAATGGTAGCTTGCTGAGGAACTCGACATTTTTTAGCTTCCACGGGACATTTAACATGATTTCAACAGTATGTTTGATTTGCTTTTCAGTGGGAAATTCCTTTTAGAAGAAATGCACAATGGTAAACCTGTCTTCTTAGAAATCCCATCATAAAAAAGTAGCATAAAGAGTGCTTGGTGGTCTTGGTAAAGATAAGCTACTGCATTGGGCGTGTGAATTATATACAATTTTGTCTGCTATAAATATATCTTTTAACATGTTTTTTAAAAGACTAAGTTAAAGATTATTTCATTGAAAGTATTTAAGAATATACAGGAGATTTCTTACCTTTTATTCATCTTGCTTAATAAATAAGTTTTGAGTTAAATTCTTCTGACCGCTAGGCTTCAGGATGTAGTTGATGTCCACAGGTGCTGTAGACACAGGAGTAGGTCAGGGTTCTCACCTAAGAACAGTAGTGTCAGAAGAAGATGCCACTCAGGCATGGTGGCACACACCTGTAGTCCAGCACGTGAGTGGTAGAAGGAGGAGCAGAGTTCAAAGTCACCCTTAACTACATAAAAATTTTGAGTGTAGTTTGGGCTACGTGAATCTCAAAAAGAAAAAATTGATGCTAAAAGAGAGAGCTGAAGGAGGCTGATGGAGTGTTGGGGAGTGCGTAGTGGCTGGAAGGGGAGCTGAGGAGATGTATGGAAATGGGTCAGATGTGTGGAAATGGAGAGGATGAGCTGTTGGAATAGTCTTTAAAATGAAGTAGTGATGGCTGCTATGGAAAGTCAGGTGATACGAATGTATCCCTGAGGGGAATTGGGCTGCTAGGAGGATGGGATGATGTGGTCCAGAGGTCACAGAACAGGGTAGAAAGGCGGCAGTTAGGATGGGGCTATTGTGTGAAGTAGGCATCGGCTCCTAAGATTTTTAGATCTTGGTGTTCATTTATGTACCTATTTGATGCTTGTGGGTGTGGGTGACTTTCCTCCTCTTCCTGTCGGCAGGCTTGGGCAGCTTGCCACTATGGCTGGTATAGATCAGTCAGACTTCCACCTGTTAGGTCGTCCCCAGATGAATTCTACGGTTAATACACCTGTAGAAGAGCAGAAAGCACCTGAAGATGAAAATCTGGGTCTGAAACAGACTGCCATAGCACAAATGCAGGATATCCAGGTAAGTGGACCTATTAGACCTTGGTTCAAGCCATTAGCCAGGAGTTCCCCAGGTTAGAGAAAGTAACGGTGGTCTATCTCTGGCACAGTTAGGTTTGTACATAGCTATTTTCAGATGCTGCATCATTGTCAATAAGGAAACGGGTATGGGCGTGGCGATGCACACCTTTGATCCCAGTGCTTGGGAGGCAAGGACAGGCGAGTCTGTGAGGTTGAGACTAGCCTGGTCTGCATAATGAATTCCAGACCAGTCAAGACTACATAGTGAGACCTTATCTCAAGGGGAAAAAAAAAGACAAAATTGGAAGTTTTTTGATAATTTATACTTGGAATAAGCAATCTTATTCCAAGTCAGTAAAGAAAGAAAGAGTAAAAAAGTAATTGGAATTTAAAGTGTTGTAAACTTTACAGTTTAAAGTGTTCATGTCTCCTCTAGGCTTCTGTCTGTATGCAGTCAATTTACAATGAAGGGACACTGATAAAGGTCCAGGTGCTAGTGCAGAGAGCATCTGAGAGCAGTAATCTAGACAGACTAGCATGCTTACAGCCCCTGTTAGTGGATGGAGGATGCTGGCCGTCACAGGACAACCCCTCCACACCCCCACCCCCGATAGTTTTTCTTCTGCCTCACCAAGACCTAGCAGCCAGTCTAAGACTTGTCTGAGGAGCCATTGTCTTGAGAGCTCAGTCATGTCACACCTTGGATACTTCACATACAGAGAGAGGCTAGAAATTAGGTTTGTAGAAATTTTAAGCTAATTATAGAGAACAAAAATTCTAAAAAATATACAGCTAATTCTGGATATATATATATATATATATATATATATATATATATATATATATGTTGCCAATCACATGGCATCGTATAATTAAGAAAACAAATTGACTGTAGAATGTTCTGAGTGGTGAACTGACTGCTCAGCAAGGGCTGGAGAGCAGCCTGACTGTTGAGACAGCTTAGCTCTTCTATAGGATGTGAGTAGAGTGCCTAGCTCCCATGTTAGGTGGCTCACAACCACCTCTCACTATAGCTCCAGGGAGCCTATGCCTCTTCTAGCCTCTGCAGTCAGATACACATCACACACATGCGCACGCATGCATACCTCTAACTAAAAATAGTAAAAGTAAACATGAAAAAAGTCACAGTTACAGTGAGACTTTCACCTCTATAGTGGCTCGCTTTGTTCTCAAGCTTTATTGTTTTCCTCGTAGATTCAGAAGATTACAAGTGATGCTACGATCCCTGTACCTCTCGACACTGTCCAGGTTTCAGCTTCTACACAAGAGGCAGCAGTAGCTTCTAGAGACAACCTGGGAGTTGTAGCCCTGGAGCAGCAGGAGGGATCTGCCGCAGGATTCATTGCTATAACAGGCTCTCCCTTAGCAGATGGCATTTCTGGAGGCAGGAGTCAAAGAGAAGAGGTGGTGTTGTCTAAACACAGCAGGTCCTCGTCAGAGAAAGGGAGCACGGCAAGTGAGCCCTCCAGAAGGCACTCTGCTGAGAGACACTTCAGGAAGGACCTCCTTTCTGACTCTGACTCTCCTGTGAACTCAAAAAGCAAAGGACCTGGGGAAAAAAGGTCTTTGCTTAATGAGCCAATTAAAAGTGAATCTTTGAAACAATGCACGTCTATCAAGAAAGAAAATAGAATAGTGACTGTCTCAACCAAGACTATCAAAAGTAAACCCAATCCACTAGAACATTCTGAAAGTGATACTCTTGGGTCTGACTTTGAATTTCAGGAACGTGTCCATTCGTCAGCACACCTGACCTGACATAGGTCTAACCTTTTGAAATTATTATTTTTGCTTTTAAATTTTAATAAATTTTCTTATGTTTTTATTATATTGAGTGATATATTAAAATACAGGGCTAGAAATACTATAGGGCAATTTTTCTGTACTTATTTTAAAATCTTGTTTTTTCTTTTCACTCACATAATTTATTTGGCATATATTTGTGGAAAGTCTTAATTTATAAACACTTGTGGGTGTGGTGGCTTCCAGCAAATAAGGAAGCAAAGTCTTTGCCTTCGTGGAACTGCTACTGTGTGGAGGGGACAAAATGAGAAAGCAGGGTGTGGGGCCAGCAAGGGATGGGACTAACTACCTGAAAGGCTGCAGCGTCTGGTCAAGTGTGGAAGAAGGAGTCACTCCAGAGAGCAATGGCCTACCCTAGTAACTGCCCAGAGCAGCAGACAGCTTTCTAAGTCCTTAACTACATTTTCAACAGCTTGGTTAAGGAATACTGGGCCTTTTTATAAATTAATTTGAAGAAACAGTATGTGAATAGCCCAAAGTTGTAACCACTTAGAAATAGGTGGTACTGTGGAAGTTCAGAGTGGATCCTGTGTGCTACATCATTTAGTTACCCTGTTTTCCTGTTAGGAACTGGACAGTTCAAAGAAGATGCCAAAGAAAATCTTTCGGACACTGGCAGTTCATGAGCAGGGCTATCAGAGGCACATCTGTCCCTTACCCCAGCTGGGCAGAGTATGTTAGAGTTAGTTATCCTAGGGATAACTCTAGGCTAGTTATCCCTGCCTGGCAAAACACAGAGAAGGTGTGAGGAAAGCTGGTGGTGGTAGCATCTCTTGTAGATAGCCCTGCGTGATGGTAAAGGAGGCTATGAGTTTATTAATCATAGATTGTCACAGGGAAAACTGCACAGGATATAGTCTAGTCTCTGCCCTTGAACAGAAGGGAAGACTTACATGCAAGCAAATGTCTTTACCGTATTATATTCTATAGTGGTGATGCTGAGAATTTAATCATAAAGGAGGGAGGCCATCTAAAGAGAATAAAGGTTGTGTCTGTCCAACAAGCAGTTACCTCACATCCTCAGTGAAGTTAATCTGGTTAGATTCTGGTGGGTGAGAACCTGAAGAGAAGGCGGTACCTAGGACAGGGAGCAGCGGTGTCTTGTGTTTGGAAACTACAGACAGTTTTAGCCTACTGGAGCCATACAGGCAGTGTCCAGGGAGACCACAGAAACTCTTACAGTCCGTGCTGCATTGGGGTAGAAAAAGTGAACAGAACACCAAAATTACATGTGTAGGTTTCATTTTTATTTTTTAACTTTTTCATGCTTGAGATTTCAGGAGTGAACCAAGGCCTCACGTGCCAAGGTTTACCTTCCAGATCCTTAGCCTTACTGTGGGAGCAGTGGCCGAGTTTTCTGTACTTTTCTTTAATCCCAAGTGCTAGGAGTAAGGCATGTGCTACTGTGCCTGGCTGTGGTTTTTGTCTTGGTTTATTTTTATTGTTTTTTGTTGTTTTATTGGTTTTTTTTTATTTTGATTTTGGGTTTTTTGTTTGGTGTTTGTATATGTGTGTATGTTTGTGTTTGTGTACAAGCGTGCTACAGAATGGAGCCCAGGACCTTGCACACAGAAGATACTGTATCACTGAGTTGTATCTTACCGAACTTTTTCCTCTCCTACCCCTCACCCTGCTGGGATTCTAAGTATATTCCAGCACACCTGTAACTTGTTTCTTTATTTTTCAGTTTTGTTTGCTGAAAAAAGAAATTTTAGATGTATTTATTTTTATTACATGGTTGACTGTTTTGCCTCCATGCATGTTTGTGCATGTCTGATGCCCACAGAGGTGAAACAGGAACTGAAATAGTTGTGAGCCACTGTATGCGAGCTGGAAACTGAACCCAGGTCCTCTGCAAGAACAAGTGTCCTTAACTTCTGAGCTACCTCCTCAGCTTCCTTAGTTGTGTTTTGAAACTGTTTCTGTGTGTATTCCTGGATATCCTTGACTTTGGGACAGTTCTGCCTTTTGAATGCTAGGAATACAGGCACAAGCTACCATGCCTGGCCTTGTTTTTGTTTTCCATATTAAGTTTTTAGTGGAGTAGTGTTAAATGATAAAACGTAATAATTTAAAACTTTTACTTTGTGTGTTGGTGGTGGTATGTTCGTGTGTGTGTGTGTGTGTGTGTGTGTGTGTGTGTGTGTGTGTGTGTCTGTCTGTCTGTCTTGGGGTGCCCATGTGCCATGGTGTGTGTGTGTCAGTCAGAACAACTCTGGAGTCTGTTCATGTCCATCTTTACATGAGTTCCAGGGATCAAGCATAAGTTGTCACAGTTGCACAATAAATGCCCTTACCTGGTGAGCCATCTCATCTGCCTTGGAATAATTGTAAAACATTGTGTGTATATGTATATGTTTTAAAAATTGTCAGGAGCTGAAGAGATGGCTTAGTGGTTAGGATCACTCAGTACCTGTGGCAGTGCACAGCTACCTAACTCCAGTTCCGGGAAACTGATGCCCCTTTCTGGCTTTTGAGGTCATGAGACACTCATGTGCTGCACAGAAATACATGCAGGCAAAACATTAGCCCACTTTTTTTTTTTTTTAAGATTGTAATCATAGAGAACATTCTCAGGTCTCTCCACTTTGATCCTGTCTGCTTGCTCTAATGGCATACAATTAATTGTTTTAAAAATTAGTATTTTTAAAGCTGGCCCTTTCTGATGTTATCTGTTTCTCAGACTTAATGCTAATGTAAGAATTTCCAATGATGACCTCAAAATGATCTGTTCAATCTGTCTTTATGAAATGGGGGTCGCCAGGCGGTGGTGGCACACGCCTTTAATCCCAGCACTTGGGAGGCAGAGGCAGGTGGATTTCTGAGTTTGAGGCCAGCCTGGTCTACAGAGTGAGTTCCAGGACAGCCAGAGCTATACAGAGAAACCCTGTCTTGAAAAACAAAAAAAAAAGAAAGAAAGAAAAAAAGAAATGGGGGTCAGGGTGTGTCTTATAGCCTAAGATAACCTCAAACTTGCTTTGTACAGGCTGTAATTGAACTCATGGCTGTCCCCCGGTCTCCACCTCCCAAATTAGGTTCCATTTTAAAGAGCAGAACCCAGGGACCCTGGAGGAGCACACAGGAGAGACACCTGTTTATCTTCCCCTTCCCCTCAGCTCTGCCTTGGGTGAAGCAGCTGCCATAGGGCGTCTACCCACTTTCCGCAGAACCAGATTGTGGCACTCTG
This sequence comes from Arvicanthis niloticus, assembly GCF_011762505.2. Classification (NCBI taxonomy): domain Eukaryota; kingdom Metazoa; phylum Chordata; class Mammalia; order Rodentia; family Muridae; genus Arvicanthis; species Arvicanthis niloticus. The sequence goes on along the minus strand of NC_047658.1, from coordinate 123,954,620 downwards.
TCGCTTGCCCTGTGCAGTCCCTGCTGTGCACAGGCCAGGGGGTGAGAGGCTGCCGCAAAGCCCAGCTGCAGCCTCTTGCAGTTTTCTATCTCTTCCCTTCCCTTTCCGTCCACTTTTCCCTTTGGTCTTATGTGGGCCTGAAATAATTCTATTAGGTCTTAACTACTCCTGAAACCACGTCTGAGGTCGTCCGCCTTCCTTTGCGATTGTTTCTCCTCTCTGAAGTAGAACCTAATGTGCAGCATAGATGTCTCTCTCTTTCCCATTTCTTCTTTCTCTTTAGTTTCACATGTGTCTAAATTACAAAGCATCTGTTGCCGAGATCCAGACGTAAAGAACGTGATTTATAATTGTACTGTGGTTTTGCTTGAATGGTTTTCAAGCCTATGTGTAGAGGCATGAGGAGATTTGAAGGGAGGGAGACACAAAATAAAGGCAGGGACACCAGACATTTTTTTTCTTTATTCTTCCTTCATAGATTACATTCCAACTGCAGTTCATCCCCCCCCCCCCCCCCTTTTCTGACATTCCCCCTTCACCCTCTCTTCCCAAGATCCACTCCTTTCAGAACAGGGCAAGCTTCCCAGGTTATCAACCAAACATGGCATCTCAAGTTACAATAAGACTAGGCACAAACCCTCATATGAAGGCCACCCATTAGGAGAAAAGGGGCCCTAAAAGCAGGCAAAAGAAACAGCCCAGGTTTCTACTCTTAGGAGTCCCACAAGAACACCAAGCTACAGAGCCATAACATGGAGAGGACCTAGGTCAGCGGTCCCTGGTCATCATTCAGTCTCTATGAGCCCTGGCTAGATGATTATATGGGCCATTTTCTTGGAACACCAGGCTCTTCTTTGTCCAGGAAATAAGTTCCCTCCCTGAATGAGGACCCCTTTCCATTACCCCCACTTGGCTGTTCCTGTCTTTAAAACATCTGTTTTCTGTGATCAAGGAGCTCAGGTTAAACAGTTAAAAGCAAGGATTCCCAACCAAACTTGCTAGTTCAGCCTACTGTGAGCCACAGACCTCATAGTGAAAGGACAAAGTCGAGAAGGAAATTTTCTAGCCTTGAGACAGGAAAGAATGTTATTTTCTTACCTCCTGGCTAGCTCTGCCAGATGTGTTACCAGTGGTCAGAACCTGGGCTGGGTGTTTGCAAGTTCTTGACCTCTTTTTCAAGAGTAAAACAAATACAATGGGAGAAAGCCACAGGAGTGAAGGTGCTCCCAGGACACTCACGGGAGGGAAGCTAGTGAGGGCTCCAGGTACTGTTTGGAGCTTTCTGTCATGGGGCTTAAAAGGGGAGGAGTTTGGTTATTAGGAACATAGTTTGGATGATTCTCTTAACTTTGATTGACAGACAGCCTTTGTTCACTCATGTCCCTTCCCATAATTCATCTCATTTTAATCATTTACACCCCCTCAATTATTCACAGACATAAGATGGTACGTAGGGGATTCTCCCTAAAAGCTCACTTGGAGACATAGTTTTGTTTCATATTCCCAGTTCTATCTGAGTTGGCCCTCATACCTTGGACCAGGATGTATTAGGAGTAAGATTGAATTGGAACTGTCCAAGACTAGGCTGGTAAGATGTGAGTAGAGGCACTTGCCACTAAGCCTGGTGACCTGATTCAAGCCCTAGAACCCACACAATGTCCTCTGGTCATGTGTGCTCTGGCATGCCCCCTCGACAACTACATAGGGGCTGAAGAGATGGCTCAGCAGTTTAGACCTCTTGCTGCTTTGTAGAGGGACCTGGGTTGAATTTCCAGCACCCATGTAACAGTTCACTATCTTCGATAACTCCAGTTCCAGGGGTTCTGACTCCTTTGGGGACATGCCATGTATGTGGTGCACATATATAAAGGCAGGCAAAACACTCAATAAATCTTAAAAGAAGTAAAACAACTCTTGAAAGTGTGCCAGGTTTGTTGGCCATAAAGGAGAGGGAGAAACTTGCTCCATTGTTTGGAGTTCTCCAGTGTTTGGTGTGCAGCTCTTTGCAAAAGCAACACTACCTTCCAGACAGGTTCTTCTGAGGCTCCTGACTCAGGGTTTGGTGTGTATGGATAGTGCATTCAGGTGAGGCTCTCAGGTACCACATGCATTATTAATAGACTGCTGTGTGCACAACTCAAACCAAGTAGAGTCCCAACTTATGAAACTTAAGCTGCCTGCCTAAAAGTGTCCATGCTATGTGTCTTAGTTAGGGTTTCTATTGCTATAATGAAACACCATGTTCAAAAGGCAAGTTGGGGAGGAAAGGGTTTATTCAGCTTACACTTCCACATTGCTGTTCATCACCAAACGAAGTCAGGATAGGAACTCAAATAAGGCAGAAACCTGGAGACCTGAGTCCAGAGAGAGGCTGTGGAGGGGGTGCTACTTACTGGCTTGCTCCTCATGGCTTGCTCAGCCTGCTTTCTTACAGAACTCAGGACCTCCAGTCCAGGGATGGCACCACCCATAATGGGCTGGGCCCTCCCCCATCAATCACTAGGAAAATGCTTTACAGTTGGATCTCATGGAGGCATTTCCTCATTTGAGGCTCCTTCCTCTTTGATGACTCCAGCTTGTGTCAAGTTGACATAAAACCATCCAGTACATAGGCTTTGTTGCTGGACAGTGTCAAATCCTAGGCACCTGTCAGAAAGCTGTTGGGACGCAGGTATTTAAGGGCCCCAGAAATGTTCGTCTAATGTATACCTCTAAACCAGGAGGCTGAGGCAGGAGAATGGAGAGTCTGAGGCTAGACTGAACTGCATAACGAGCCACCATGAATCTCAGGGATTGAACTCAGGTCACTGAGTTTGGCAACAAGTGCCTTAACTTTATTAGCCATGTTGCCCCCTTACTGTAAAAAATGCTTTTGTTACATTTATTTATATATTGCTGTGTGCTCAGGTGCATATCTGTGAAGAGATTTAACACAGGTATTTAAGTACCAGGACTATGAGAAAGTCCTTTCAGGACTTTCATTCAGAAAGGAGGGAAGCCATCTAAGAACATGGGTGTAGGCTTTTCAAAGGAGAGACTCTGGATTCTGTTGGGGAGGGAGGCTGGCAGTGAATCGTTCCATATCCTGACTTAGGTGGCTGGCAGCAGGCATCCACTTATGTTTGTTAAAATGAACAGAACTGTATACCACAGGACTAGTTTTACTATATAACAATGTCAGAACTTACAGTCGGATCTCTCCTACCCTTCACTTGATTAAGATGAGGAAGACAGGTGTTGGAGCGGGCCTTTTGTGCCTGCAGCCCCAATGCTGGGAGCTGAGGTGGGAGGGGCAAAAACAACTTAGAAAATTCAAGAAGGCAAGGTGTTGTACTATACCCTAGATGTTTTCTTTGTATCTAACATAACAGGAAGCTTAATCTTTTGGAAAACTTATGCAACCTTGTAAAAGTGATTTGTGGAAGGCAAAGAAAAATAGACGTAAAATGCAAAAATCCTAAAAAGCAAATATTGTTTGGAAAAAAAACCACAATAAAAATCTAATCCTTTTAAAACTGATATAAACTGAAATGAATCCAAAAGTCCTATAGATAACCTCTTTCTGTGCCATTTAATAAAAGCAGACAACAAAAGGCCTAACCACCTGGAAACATTCACATGATCTAAACTCATTTAAAAGGAATCACGTGCACTTCTGAATATTTCGACTTCAATCCCTGTCTGTTTCCCGTTATTTTCCCTATCTTGCCTTATTGCTCCAGTTCCTGCCTCCAGCATTATGCTGAAGAAGAGTGGGGATCATGCCCAGCCTCATCTCATCCCTGATTTTAACGGGATTGCTTTGAGGTTTTCTAATTTAACAAGATGCTGGATGTGGGTTTGTCATACACAAATCCTGTATCCTGTTAGGGGCTGTTCCCTCCAGTCCTCCTCTCTCTAAGGCTTTCATCATGATTTTGTCAGAGTTTATCTGTTTGTTTGTTTTCTGAGTCTTTTGAGATGATACTGTGATTTTTTTTTTCCTTCAAGTCCATTTATATAATTTATTTCATTTGCTGACTTCCATATGTTGAACCATCCCTGCGTTTCTGGGATAAAGCTAATGTGATCATGGTGGATGATCTTAACATGTGCCTGTATTTGGTTTGTTAGTATTTTATTGAGTCCGAGTTGTTGTTGGAGTGTATTTTTATTGGAGTAAAACTGGCTTATTAGAATGAGTTTGGGGTGCTTCTGCTTTTGTTTATTTTTGAATGATTTAAGAAGGATTGGCTTTAGATCTTTCAAAATCCATAGCGTTTTACTGTGAATCTCTCTGGGTCTGGGCTTTTTCAGTCAGAAGATTTTTTTTTATTACTGTTTCAATCTCCTCAGATGTTATGGGTCTGTTCAGGTTGTTTATCTCATCTTAGTTTAACTTTCATGATTTGGATGACTCTAGAAATTCAGTCAAGTATTCCAACTTAATGAAATAAAAATATTTCCTTGGGAAGATACCCAGAGACCTGCTTGCTGGGCGGCCCAGAGCAAGAGCCGCTACAGTGTGCAAGTATATGGTGGAGAGATGCAAGAGAAAGAGAAGCAGAGTGGTGTGAACATTATGAAAAAAGATGGGCTGGAGACTGGAGGGTGGAGAGGAACAGCCAGGTGTGAATAGCCTGCCTTGCCATCAGAGGCCATGGTGAAGCCCTGGCCCATGCTACTGCTAAGGGCCATGTCTGGGTGTCTGCCATAATCAAGTCTGGTGGCCATGCAGCACCAGAGATCTGGGTCGATGTCTGTGGCCAATAGTACTACCAAAGACCGTGCAGACATCCCTGCTCTGGGCTGCAGCCTGGGACCATGTTGATGTCTAAGGGCTGTATAGAGCTGGCCTGGTCCTTGCTGGCTGTAGCACTCAGGAAGATGCCATGGGCAGCACGGTAGAGCTGACTATGGTGGCCGGGAGCTCAAGCAAGCCAGACTGAGGGTGTGAAAGCGGCAGAGCTGGCCCCGCCTCTCACCTTCCCAGTGGTGGCATGGGCAAGGGAGAGATGCTCTCCCCTATTTCAGCCTTCGCCACCTGTACCTTGCCTGAACAGCACGGTTGAGTTGGCTCTGGTTGAGTGGACACAGGTGAGTTGCTGGAGGGCAGGAGAACGGGAGATCTGCCTTCGCTCCTTACTGGCTGAGCCTTTGGGTGAGGTAGCCAGGCTAGGGCTGGAAAGCTGGTGGGCGCGGCAACCCAGCTACAACCTAGGTCTTTGAGTTGGCCCGCCCCAACGTCTACCTCATCTATAAACTGCTGGAGCACATGAAAGGGCCAATCCTGCAGATCCAAAGCTACAGGTTCTCCATGACACAAGGCAACTACAGGATATCTGAGAGGAGTCCCTGTGAGGATCCAGTACTGATAGGGTAGCAGAATCCAGAGGCTTCGAACCAAACCAATGACTCATTGCAAAGAACATTTGCAAATAAAGATGTGTGGACACAAAGGTAGACTGTATGACACACTGTGACACAGGGCAGCTTCCACAACAAGACGGCCTTGTTGTTGTTCTTAATTTTTACTTTTATTTTTTTATTTTCTTTTGAGAAGGAGGTTGCAAGGGTGGAGGGCAGATATGAAGTGATGGGGAGGCGAGAGGGATGATGTGAAACTCACAAAGAAATAAAAAGTCCTTGGATCCTCACAGGGACTACTCTCAGATATCCCGTTGTTGCCCTGTGTCATGGAATTTTTTAAAAATCCCTTATTCTGAATTTCTTTAGTAACAGTTGTAACGTTCTCTTGTTCATTTCTGATTCTATTAATTTGGGTCCTCCTTTGTTTTTTTTGGTTACTCAGGCCAAGGGTCTCTCAATTTTTTTTTTATCTTCTCAAAGAACCAGTTTTTAGATGTATTGGTTCTTTGTACTGTTTTCTTTGTTTCTACTTCATTAATTCTGCTTTGATTATTGTTTTTGTTGCTTTGGGTTTGGTTGGTTCTTTTCCAAATTCTTGAGTTGTATCATTAAGTCATTTCTTTGTGTTCTGATTTTCTTTTTAAGATTTATTTGTTTGTTTTATGTGAGTACACTGTCGCTGTCTTCAGACACACCAGAAAAGGATTTGGATCCCATTACAGATGGCTGTGGTTGCTGGGAATTTAACTTAGGACCTCTGGAAAAGCAGTCAGTGTTCCTAACTGCTGAGCCATCTCTCCAGCCCTCTTGTGCACTGATTTTTTAAGTGTAGGCACTTAATGGTATGAATTTCTGTCTTAGGGTTGCTTTTAGTATGTTCCAGAGGGTTGTTTTAATTTTAATTTTTCGATTTATTTGTTTTTTTATTTTATGTGTATTGTAGTTTTGCATATGTATGTCTGTGCACAATGTGCATGCAATGCCCACAGTGGCCAGAAGAGGGCACCAGATGCCCTCCCACTGGAAATAACAGATGGTTGTAGACCGCCTGCTGTGATGAACCTCTGTCCTCTAGAAGAGTACACAGTACTTTTAACCCCTGAGCCTTCGATCTAACCTTTATTTCAGAGGTTTTGTTGTGTTCCAGGCATATTTTAACTTCTCTCTTGTTTTCTTTGATCTAGTCATCATTCAGTAATGAGTTTATGCACTTACTAGAGATTGGTTTGCTGTTGATTTAAAGTTTTATCACATAATACTCAGATAGGATTCATGGAATTATTTCTTTTTTTTTTTTCTGATTCTGTTATGGTTTGTTTTTGTGTCCCAGAATGTGATCTATTTTAGAGAAGCTTCCATGGGTTGCTGAATAGAGTGTGTATGTTCTTTAGTGTATATTCTTGGGTGGAATATTCTTTAAACAACTGTTACATTCATTTGATGTCTGATGTAAATTAATTTTGATGTTTCTTTGTTTACTTTTTGTGTGGATGATTTGCCTATTGAGAAAGTGGGGTATTTAAATCACCTACTATTACTGGGTTGGTGTTAATCTATGCCTTTAATTTCAGAAGTATGCTTTTTATAAAGTTGGGTACACCAGAGTTTCACGAATATATGTTTAGGATAATAATGTTTCCTTGATTAGATGTCCCATTGATTAGAACAAAGTGTCCTTCCTTCTCTTCTGATTGCTGTTGGTTTAAAGGCTTTTTTGCTGGATGTTAGGATAGCAACACCTGCTTGCTTCCTGATTTCATTTGCTCAGAATACTTCCTTCTACCCTTTTGCTTTAAGGTGTTACCTTTCTATAAAACTGAGTTTCTTGTAGACAGAAGAAAAATGGGTTTTGTCCCTTTATACATTCAACTAGCCTATATCTTTTTGTAGGGAGTTGAGGCCATTAATATTTAAAGTTATTAATGAAAGATGTATTGATTGCCATCTCTTTTTTGCTGTTTATGTTCTTGTTTGTGCCTTATATTTTATTAATTATGGCTTCATTCGGTTTCTTTCTACAGTCTCTTGTTCTCTTTAATTCAAAGTATTGTATCCAATATTCTCTTTAGGGTTGTTCTGGTGATCATGAAATTTGGGGGCTTTTTGTGTCATGGGAAATGTTTATTTCTCCTTCTATTACAACAGATAGTTTTGCTGAGTATAGTCCCATGAACCATAGACTAACAAAACTGCCAGTGCCAGACATGAGAAATCTCCATTCGAATTGTTGGTCAGGGTAGTCCAAGTGACTCCAAAACAACAGAGGGTACACTGTAGCCCATTGTTGCCCCTGAGGGGTTGAAGGTAATCCCTATTGTTGAAGACACCACACACTTCACACATGAGACTCAGAAGATCGAACTGGATCTCACCTGAAAGCCTCCATCCTGGATTCTAATTATCATATTGCTAGAAAGCACTATATAACCTGCCAAGGGATGGAAGTAATCCACACTCCTGCCCAGCTCTGATGCTTATGAGTCACAATGACCAGCACGACAGGATATCCCTAAAGTTGCAATGGTGGTGCATATATCTCGGTGGTAACCAACAGCTGTTTAACTGGCCTCAAGGCATACTCAACAGGAAGGAAATCGAGCCTGGTACGAGAAATCTAGCCAATCACCTGTTGCTGGCTAGTGAGGTCATGAATCTTAGATGAGAACCCACCACATCAACTTCACTAGACCAAGAGTTCCTTACTAAAATTTTACTCTAAAATGTATTCTTATCGCCACAGATAAGTGTAACTCTCACTACTCCTCAAAGAAGCATCTCCTCGCAGCAGATAGAAACAATTACAGAAAAACACAACTAGTCATAATGCAGATATCCATGTGTCATGGGAAGCCCAGCGCTAAAGACCATATAACACACCACCTACAGGTCTATAACACACTGCCTACAGGTCTGTAACACACTGCCTGCTCCGGGGCCGTCTCTGAAGAGGAGCTGAAAAGACTGGTAAGAGCCAGAGGACCAAGGAAGTCTGTCATGATATTGTAACTCCTAGAAAAGACAGAAAAGTTACACCTTATCTTCTCCTTCCTCTCTGTCCCAAGTCCCCGGAATCCTGAAAGCCCTGTCTCTGTCTGCCCTGCCCAGCCATTGGCTGTCAGCATCTTTATTTACCAATCAGAACCAACTGGAGGCAGGATTCCTCAGCGTCTTCCGTGTGGACATTCCTATGAGCAGTTTGGGGAATGTAATTAGCATGAGAATACAAGCAGCCACAGTTACACGGTATTTAAAATGTATCTGCCTTGTTCTAACTGTAGTCATGCAGCATAAAAAGCGATCCATGCATTTGTCAGAGAGCCAGGTGTGGGAATATATACAGAGGCATTTTTCTAAACATTAGAAAACATAATTGCACATGAAGGCAGGAATTGATGAACTGGAGAATACTAACCTATGCCATGTAATATTCTGCAGCAGATAAAGCGTGAGCATAAAAATGTTCCTAAACATACTGAACCGACAGCGCCATGATCAATCATATCCTTTGGCTCAAGCTGGCTCACATCAATCTAATGAATATTTAGTCTGTGCGCCTACAAAATAGCAACAAAATAGACCAAGTCATCAACAGGGGTTTCTCTGGCCAGAGGCAGCTGCGTTGGTAGGTGTGAAAGGTGATGTCACATTTTACTCTACTTACTTAAGGGTTTTTGATTTTCTTTTAAATAAGCATGTTTCTATGTTTGACAAGTAAATAGGTAATTTCCCCTCAGAAAATTTGCAAAATGAAAATGTATCATCTTCTATTCTTTATCTCTCAGGTCCAATCTATCTCTATGTTTCTGCTAATTTCTTATCTATATGAATTGAAATGAGCTTAAAACCTTTAAGAACAGCCAGGCAGTTGTGGTGAATCCTTTAATCCCAGCACTTGGGAGGTAGAGGCAGGCAGACCTCTGAGCTTCAGGCTAGCCTGGTCTGTGAATCTAGTCACAGGACAGCCAGGGTTACCAGAGAAACTCTATCAAAAAAACAAAAACAGAACAAAACAAAACAAAAATCTGTAAGAACTTTGAGTCTGTATCGTTGATATATATATATATATATATTTAACTGTAGTTTACGGTAAAAAGTAATGGTTTCTGTAAAGTGAATGGTAGTGAGGGCTGGGGCTGTAGCTCAGTATAGTGCTTGCCTGTGCATAAACCCTGCATTTGATCCTGCCCCACCTGCCTGGGTGCACACAAATGGAAAATTCCACCAAGCAAGGCGGTGCATCCAGTGACTCACACAGATAGGGGCTGCTCTAGTTCGTGTCTTTAGAGAAAATCCCTTCACAGCTTACTGTTTCGCAATCCACCACAGGTCATGTCCTGCTGTTTGAAAAGCGTTTCCCACATCTACGCTATGGACCCTGACAAAGCAGTTCCTCGTGCACAAGTTCCTTCCACTTTATGGGCAAAAGGCATTGCGGTGCTGCTGTCTGACCTCCAGAGCCTAGCTCCCGTGAGCTGGGTAATGCTCAACAGGTCGCTTTCATTAAATTCTCTTTTAAAACCCTTTCATGGACTAAAAGCTTGAGCTTTCAAAGGGACACATCTATCTGAGAGCTTTTAAATCCTGTTCGGATAAAATAAAGCAAGAAGACTCTCAATGATGGAAGGCAATCACTGGATATGCCCCGCAGCACCACAGGCACAGGACGTACCTGAAAGGAAACGCCTCCAATGAGGGCCGGCTTCTCAGTACAGAATGTAAAATTTAAACCAATGTGAATGTACAAAGAAAGAAACAGAGGTACTTTAGAACTAGATAAGAACATCCTCCCCCTGGATGACATAAATCATTAACTTTGTTCAGGGGGACCTGCGGAGATGGGTTGTTTGTTCAGTGTTTCAGAAAGATAATCCTCACCGGGCAGTGGTGGCATACGCCTTTAATCCCAGAATTTGGGAGGCAGAGACAGGCAGATTTCTGAGTTCAAGGCCAGCCTGGTCTACAGAGTGAGTTCCAGGACAGCTAGGGCTAAATGGAGAAACCCTGTCTCGAAACCCACCCTACCCCCGCCCCCCCACCCAAAAAAGATCCTCAGGATCCCTGCCATTCAGGGGAGGTGTTTACCTCCCGCCCCCCCCCCCAAAAAAAAAAAAAAACCAGACACCTTCCATAACATCTTAGTAATGGATCATCCTAACTGAGGATCTTGAAGGGTTAAATTTGAGTAGGGCCCGGGAATATTTAAATTCGTTTGCCTACCAATCAGCACTGAGTCTGTTGCTAAAGTTATAGTACCTAACTCTCAGAGATGGACTGTGTTGTTGAATCGCAGAGACAGGATGCACCTTCTCTTTATGTCCTGTCTCACTGACTTACAAGATGCCCGTGTTCTCTTTTGAAGGACAGCAGTGCTGTTAGGAGGCTGCAGAGAAGCAACGGGCAGGAGCTGGATCTACTTCCAACCTGGTTTCTTCCCAGTGTGGGTTGCTTCCAGCCACTTCCACAGGCACAGACTCCAGACAGTTACAGTCTCCTACCACTGCCACGTAAAGCCTGTTGACAGACCCTGGGCCCAAAGAGCCTGAGCAGGACACTGCTTTAGACTTTAATTTCCTTTATTATTTTATTATTATTGTTCTTTTATTTGCATAGGTGTTTTGCCTACATGTAAGTCTGTGTACCACATGTGTGTGCCCGGTAGCTGCAGAATCCTAAAGAAAACGTTGGATCCCCTGGAACTGGAGTTATAGACAGTTGGGTGCCGGTAATCAAACCCGAGTCCTCTGCAAGAGCAGCCAGTGTTTTTAACCACTGAGCCATCTCTCCAGCCCCTAGACTTTACTTTCTTTAGCTCAACGTCCAAACTAAAGGGGACTTTAATGATTTTAATAATTCCTTGAGAATGTAAAATATGTGTAACATATATTTGCTCAAATCAGAGCAATGTGATGTTGCCGGCATGTATTAACTGGAGAAATGAAATGCTTCCACCTGAGTGAGTTGTATAGTCTCTGGAGAGCTGGACAGATTGGCCTGCTCAGGAAAATGTAAGGTAGAACACTGATTGGGGGAAAGAGCTTTTACGTTAGAGCGTGGATAGCCTTGGGAAAGTTCAACTCATGCTCTCTTCAGACCTACGTCAGAGACTTCAGAATCAATCCTGTCACTGGTCTCAGGAGGATGCCTGCAGGAATGGGCATGGGGAATAACCTCTAGGACTGTCTCTCAAACAGTTTCCAGGTAGGATGGCTGCACCAGGCTGTGCAGAGCCTGTTCTTCAGATGTCAGGATAAATCAATGAATTGGTGGCTGAGTGTCTACTTCCCCAGAGTTTGGGGAGCTGCGTTTTCCCTCTTCTTTGCAGGCTCCTGCTTTACCCAGTAGAGTGATTCATTCAGGCTGGTAGTAGGAGAGGCAAAGGCCTTAAGCACAAGGCCTCTCCTCTTCTGGCTCTTGCCCATCCTCAGGCGGTCTACAGTCTTCTGCCTTTTGCCATTCTTCTCTAACAAATTCACTAGCACTTTTTTTTTTCTGCCTCTGTTGCAAAACAGGGTATACCAGGTCAGCCCTTGCCACCTAAGTAAACTCCATTTGTTGGGGAAGAAAGGGAAGACTGTCCTGGATATGACTTCCAGTTTAGTTGACAATCCACCTCTGTAGCTGTGCCCAATTAACACTATTCAAATTGATCCTGTCAGCAGCGTTTTCCTTGATACCGGCCCTAGTGTTCTGGGTTCCCAATGAAAGACACATACCCTCAGCTTTTATATTTATATGTGCCTCAAACAGCTCAATGGCTGGGCCACTTTGTTTGTTTGTTTGTTTGTTTGTTTGTTTTTTGAGACAGGGTTTCTCTGTATAGTCCTGGCTGTCCTGGAACTCACTCTGTAGACCAGGCTGGCCTCAAACTCAGAAATCTGCCTGGGCTGGGCCACTTTCTATCCTCTACGTGGCTAATCTACCTTCCTCTGATATTCCTAAATTATTACTTACTATATTCCATCTTAACTGCCCTGGTCCCAGTTGGGCAGCCTTCCTGTGACCACCCTTCCCCAGGTCCTACATAGTGGTGATCACTCTGTCCTCCATCTTCTCAAGTGTGGCATCTTTCCTATCCTCCTCCTGTCATGGTGGATCTCCTTCCTCCCTTGGTCCACATCTGTCTCCCTGCCCAGCACACTAGCCACTGGCAACTCTATTTACCAATCAAAACCAACTGGGGGCAAGGTTCCCTCAGCGTCTTATGTGCAGATGTGTGGATTCTTGTGTAATTTTGAGGACCCAGATTAATGTAATACAAGCATCATTGGACCAAACAGGATCTAGAAGTCCTGTTGACAAATATGGCAACTCCAGAAAATAGCTGTGTGCTGTGTAATCTAGTCAAAATCAATTCAAATTTTAAAAATAGGTAAAGATAGAATGAGCATAGGCTAGTTAGTATTCAATTTCTATAGGAGCTTCTAATATTTATGGTAAGTTTTATTTGGGCTCAAAACTTTGTCAGGAACTGAGCTGTAGGACCGTGATAGGATGGCTGGTTTTGGTTGAAGCGCTGGCTGGAAATAGCTTGGAGACCCAACAGGTGTCCATTGCCTGTGAGGGACGGGCATCTGTTCCGCCGCGCTCCCAGAATCCAGGCTCCTGACACGTGGCGTGATATCCATTTGATCTACACCTTGCAGTCACGTTTGGCTAGAGAGGGCATGACTATAGGGTCTACAGGCTTCATATTCAGAGATTTACATATTCCTGAGTTACCTAAAGGTGGGGGGGAGGGGGCATAGCTAAATTAAGTTAATCCTTTTCCCAACCCCTCCTCTTTCCCCCTCCCTATTTAAGTCAGGCCCGCCTTGGCTTAGACTGGGGGGTGCACACCATGACAATAAAACTCTTGGAACCCACGGACTTTCTTGAGTTATTGGGACCTGCCTTCGTGGAAAGTACCCCCTCCCCGCTGCAGTTTTTTCCCCACACTGAGTAGGCTTAATTGATATTGTAAAAACTCAATAGAATGTCTTCCTTCGCAAATTGAGGAGCACAACAGTGAGCTTCAGAGTCCCACCAATACATTGTTGCTCTGTCATATAGAGAGATGGACTTCCACAGGAAACAATCTCACATCCATTAAGAGAGATACTATTAAAAGCAGCAAATCAAGCTGGGCCTGGTAGTGCAGGCCCCCAATTCCAGCTGCTTGGGAGGCTAAAGTGTGAGGATAGCAAGTTTGCGACTTGCCTGGGCTACAGAGTGAGTTCAAATCCCACCCTGGTAACTGAATGAGACCTTGCCTCAAGATACAGAAAGTAAACAGACGGCCCAGCATGTAGTTCAGCAGTAGGCCACTTGTTAAAAATAGAACTGTCACATGTGCTAGCCTTCACTCCTGGATATCCAAAAGAAGTGAAAGCAAGGCTTTGGATGGAGCTTGCACTCCCTTTTCTCTGTGTCCTGACCTGTGGAGTCCTGACAGTAAGCTGCCCCACACTCCTGCTGCCCCACACTCCTGCTGCCATGGCCTTCTTTACCAGGATAAATTGCACCTTTAAACCAGGTAGCTCCCCAGGGCACTGTAGCTGGGAGAAGGTGCCAATCTACGACTCAAGCTGTCAGGGTCACTAGCTCAGTGGCACATGTGTGTCTGTAATCCGCGTCCTAGGGAGGTGGGAGCAAAAGGATCAGAGGTTCCAAGTCATCTTTAGCTAAAAACTGATGACATCATCCTCAAGGTGCTAGTGTTTCAGGGATTCAAGGGGTAACAGTTAACAGAGGCATGTACCAAGCTTCCAGAAAGCCACAATGGGCTGGAAATGTAACACAGACATGCATTCCTGGAGAGGAGCCCCTGAGAGGCCATTTCTGCAAGGAAACTGTGAAGGTGAAGTCTGAGTTGCAGCTGAGACTCTAGCAATGTGGAACATGGAGCCTTTTCTGAGAAAAGATGCAGACACTGAATGGCACTGGCCAGTGAGAGAACTTTGTGGGCTGCAGACAACAGAACTGGACCAGTAGGGATGCCAGATCTGTTGGAGGCTGGATGATGCCACCAAAAGACTCAGGTGTTGGACTTGAAACTCTATAGTCTGGTGTTTGTTCTGCTGAGTCTCAAAGTCCTTATGGTCCTGCCTTTCCTGCTGTGTTCTGACACTTCCATTTAGAGCAACATTACTCTGTGCTGCTGTATTTTGGATATATATATATATATATATATATATATATATATATATATATATGTGTATATATATATATATTTATATTCACAGATTTATTATTTTTATTTAATGTGTATGGGTGTTATACCTACACATGTCTGTGTACCACATGCTTATAGTGCCCATGGAGAACAGAAGATCACATAGGAACCTTTGAAACTGGACTTACAGACAGCTTGTTAGCCATGTGAGTGCTGGCAAACCAGACCATTTCTGTAGTTTTATTACAAAACGAGAGTTGAGCTGTTTATTTATTTATTTATTTATTGAGGTTTTCAATCAGAAAAATAAAATCAATCAATCTCAGGTATTCAATCTGAGGTGACCAGCTGGTAAGTGCAGAGATGTTTTCGAGAAATAACTTTTAAACATTTATTTACTTAGTGTGTGTAGGTGGGATGGCTGGATGCTGCAGCAATCTTGCAGAGGCCAGAGAGCAACTTGGAAGATTGGTTCTCTCCTTCCTTGTGTGGGTTTTGGAGATGATACCTAGGCTGCCAGGCTTTGAGGCTAATGCCTTACCTGCTGGGCTATCTCCTCAACCCAGTGATTATTGTTTATTTATATTTGAGACAGGGTTTCCTGTAGTGCTAGCAGACCTGGCCTTGAATTTCTGATCTTCCTCCCTCCCTCCCCCAAGTGCTGGGATTGCAGGTGTGCACCACCACTCTCTGCTAAGATGCATTTTTTAAAGCGCTAGAGTGGATAAGAATGTTCTTGTGTGATTTATGTCTTCCAGTAAGGTATTGTACTCTGAATTCAGCTGCGTAAGGTTATATGTAATTTAGAGCCATCAATATTTAAAGAAAACCTTTTTGCTTTTGTAACATCACCTTGCGCCTTGGTTCGTAAAACATGGTAAGTGAGGATTTTCTGTGGGGACACGTAACTCATGTTTAGGTAGCCTCTTCACATGGATAATAAATTTAAATGTCCGGGAGATTGGGAAAGTTATAAAAGGTCCTCAGGATTTGGGGATGAGGTTCTGGGAAGATCTGTGTAAAGGAGGAAAAGCAAGGTATAGACATGGTGCATGTTTCCCAGCCCCCGGGCATTCCTGCAGACAGCATCCCCTTTGTGGGGGTGAATTACTCCCACCTCTTTCTGATACTGTTGTTTTAGTGAGTGCTGCCTACCCTGTCACTATACTCTGCTGGGTGCGGGAGTGGGTGTGTAACCTGAAGACATTGGAGTCCTTCCAAGATGATTTCAATCCAGGAACAAGACAGAAGAGTCTCTTCTTAATGACGAAGATGGTGCAATCACTGGCGCTGGTTGGGCCTTGGAGCAACTTCCAGAATGAGTGAAGAAAAGGATATAAAAACAGAAGCAAGAAGGACTGCACTCGGGATTTTTGTTTAGCTAGTCACTGACCGGCAGCCTCGCCTCAGTCCACCTACACTGAGGTTTGGTTCTGTGACTATCATTTTTCTTTAGCCTAAAGTGGTTGGAGTTGTATTTCTGTTACCTTCCATTAAGGGTCTAGGAGTGCAGCTCAAGGCACTGGGTACAGGCTAGCTAGCCTACACACGGAATAAAGAAATAGAAAATAATAATAAAATAAAGAAAGCAAAGAGTGTCTAGAAAGCGTCCTCCTCGCCTATCTTTTGAAGGGCCAGAATCTTATTGAGTAGAGTCATAGCTCTGTGCAGCAGGAAGCTCTGAAAACAGGTTTCCCAAGAAAATAGGTTGCATGTCATACCCTGAGGGAAGTTAGCCATTTGTCAGACAGCTGCAGAAAAACTGGACACCAGGGCAATGACGTCATCAAACTTGGCGATAACCAGATGAACAGAAGTGAAAATCAGTTTAGAATGAAATGTCACAGCTCTACAGAGAGAGATGGGAAGCCTTAGCAAAGGTTGTGAAGGGCTCAGCAGATTAAATCTATGGCTGCAGACACAGCGGGCCTTTCTCAGGGACAGAGTCAGGCCTCGGGAACTCTCTTCTACAACCTGGATCCTGTTGGAAAGAATGCACTAGCCATGGTCAAGCAGCAGAGCGAGGCAGGGTACTGCCATCCCATGCTGGTTCAACAGTTTCCTCTGTTCGCACCCTCCATTTTCTAGATTTTATCTGATCATGCAGGTTCAGCTTATGTTCTGCTGAACTGGTTTCCTTCCTGGGAGAATTGAAATGGCTTTTCTGACAGCTTTAGATCGCTTTTGAAAGCAAGGCAGTGTGCATCACAAGGGCGATATCTGCTAGAACAGAGATGCTGCAGGTTGATGTCCTCTCTTGGTTCAATGATTAGAGACTTGTCGACCCTGGACATGTCCTCAGTTTGCAGGTTTGGAATGTGGCTCAATGGTACAGAGCTTTCCAAGCAAGCATGAGTTTCTGTTTAACCCTCAACACTGGAAAGGAACCAAAACAGAATGAAACACATTTAATTTGAGTTCACCTTTTCCCTTTATGAAATGCAAAAATAGTTACCACTGATGTACAGAGAGGTCACAGGGAAGGCCTGTGTCTTAGTTAGGGTTTTACTGCTGTGAACAGATACCATGACCAAGGCAACTCTTGTAAGGATACTATTTAATTGGGGCTAGCTTACAGGTTCAGAGGTTCAGTCCATTATCACCAAAGTGGGAGCATGGCAGCATTCAGGCAGGCATGGTGCAGGCAGAGCTGAGAGCTCTACATCTTCATCTGAAGGCTGCTAGTGGAAGACTGGCTTCCAGGTAGCTAGGATGAGAGTCTTATAGCCCACACCCACAGTGATACACCTACTCCAACAGGGCCATACCTTCTAATAGTGCCACTCCCTGGGCTGAGCATATACAAACCATTACAACCTGTGTATCTTGCAGCACCAAGTTATCCCTTTGGGACACTTTATAAAGTAAAGGAGTTGCCCTAAATCCCTAAGATTTGGGTCTTGGATTACATAGTTCACCATCAAATGCTGTACATTCACACATACAGCACACAATGAAAATATTTTAGGGCTGGCTAGATGGCTCAGAGGATAAAGCACTTACTATGCAAAGCTGTTGATCTGAGTTCAATCCCCAGGACCTGCATAAAGATGGAGGAAGAGCTGCCCTCACACCTCCATGTTCGTGGCGGTGGTGCACACCTGTTACCTTAATAACAGTGGATAAAATGTATTAAAATGAAAAGATTGGTTGTTTGGCACCTGAAAATAGTTCTGTATTGCTTGGGGCTTTTGACTTGATTTTTCATAAATATCTTCTTCAGAAGTTCTGGATATATCCAGGACAAAAAAAAAAAAAAAAAAAGAGAGAGAAGAAAAGGAAAGAAAATGGAATTCATGCAGCCGCCCATGGTCCTGAGTTATACAGAGTCAGTAAATCAGGCTATGGTTCATTCTTCATCCAATTGTCCAAAAGAGTTTGTTTGAAGATTTGAGCACACAACACCAACTGCAGATGCCACTCCCTGTCACCTAAGTGTCCCGTTGTCACACAGCTAAAGGATGCTAGAAAATTTAGAGTTAATGTGTTTAATTTATTTTTTTTTTAAAGAATTATCTTTTCCATTTCTAACGTCTGGAAACCAATTCCCAAATTCTCAAGGCCAGTCTTCAGGAAATGACTTAGCTCCACAGGAGAATATGACTGTTCCTTTCCAATGCTTCAGGGCAATGCTGGGAGAGGGTAGCTGTCAGACCATGTGGGCAAGATGTTTCTAAATGGCATTCCAACATCCAAGGTAGCTTACTGTGTGGCAAATGGAACCATGCTAGACAGAAGAACTGGTAAGGTTGAAGCAGTTTCAAAAACCCTGGTAAATCTCATAATTGAGAACGTTAGGTGTTAGAATCAGCTTTCAGCCAGACTACCTGTCCTGGAACACGTGACCATGACACCCCACTAAGAGGACCACGACTATCAAAACCTAGGGTTCTCCATGATAATGAGGTATCTGGATAGGCCCCAAGTGTTTAGCCAATGAGCTTCCCTTCCTGGGCATCCCTTCCTGCAAAAGGTATTTAATTCCTGGTTCACCCTGAGTAAGACACATGCATTTTCATCTGCCATGAATAAAACAGTTTGGACAACAAGGACTGCCCTACACACACACACACACACACACACACACACACACACACACACGAATGCGCCCATGCCTATCGATAGATTCCCCACCACATGGGTGCTTGGATACAGAGAGAGCCGCACTATGCCACAGTTCTGGACAGCCACCTCCTGATGATGTCTTGCTCTATGCATGGAAAGATGGAAAGTACAGATGTGAGCTGGTCATTATGCACTCTGCCACAGATGGGCAATGTGTTCTCAGTTTACACAATTCCTCTCTCATTTCTTTTCCTGTGTTGTCCCTGGAGGCATGCATTTGTGGCTCTAAGCCTCTGCCCTAAGGGTGGTGGGTAGATCTTACAGAAGCATAGAAGGTGGCAGATTTTATTTCCAACAAAAAGGATTCCTATTGTACAGGAAAATGTTTAAATTTTAAGACATGTACGTGTTGAGTGACTAAATGAGATTTTCCTGGGCTAGAAGGAAGGCACACACCTCACTGTGGTGTGATCATATTCCATAAAATATGTTACTAGAAACTGCTCGCCTGCTGGGCAGTGGTGGTGCACACCTTTAATCCCAGTACTTGGGAGGCAGTGGCAGGCGGATTTCTGAGTTCAAGGCCAGCCTGGTCTACAGAGTGAGTTCCAGGACAGCCAGAACTACACAGAAAAACCCTGTCTGGAAAAACCAAAACCAAAACCAAAACAAAACAAACAAACAAACAAACAAAAAACTGCACGCCCCCAGGGAGGAATGGCTATATATTAGCATATAGAATGTTAACTATCTGTGTCCCTTGTGGAAACTGTATTAGTCAGGGTTTTCTAGAGTTACAGAACTTATGGAATATCTCTATATATTAAGGGAATATATTGTAATGACTTACACTCTGTGGTCAAACTAACCCAATGGGCAGCTGTGGATGGGAAGTCCAAGAATCTAGTAGTCGCTCAGTCCCACAGCTGTTTCAGCTGGTCTTCTGTAGAGGGAGGTTCCAACAAATGTGCTGGCAAGTAAGTGCAAGCAGTCAAAGGCAGTCAAAGACAAGAGTGAGTCTTCCCTCTTCCAATGTCCTTATATAGGCTTCCAGCAGAAGGAGTGGCCTGGATTAAAGTGTACACTTACCATGCCTGATCCTGGGACTTGCTTTGTCCCAGGCTGACCTTGAATTTAGAGATCTCCTTGCCTCAGTCTCCTGGGATTAAAGGTGTGTGCTACTTTACCTGGGCCTAAGCTTTTTTTTTGTTTGTTTGTTTGTTTTTGTTTTTTGAGACAGCGTTTCTCTGTGTAGTCCTGACTGTCCTAGAACTCACTCTGTAGACCAGGCTGGCCTCGAACTCAGAAATCCGCCTGCCTCTGCCTCCCAAGTGCTGGGATTAAAGGCTTGTGCCACCACTGCCCTGTGGGCCTAAGCTTTTCATGGCCACTATACCTTAAGATTTCCATGCCAAGATCCAGTTCAGAAACTTGTGTCTTCCAGTCTCAAGATCTGGATCACAGTTGTGCCCTCCATTTCTGGATCATTCCAGATATAGTCAAGTTGACAAGCAGGGATAGATAGCCACCTCAGGACCCAAAACTAGTAGGAAACTGAGAATAGGCATATAAAGCTGGACAGTGGAGATAACAGTCAGATTTCCTGGTACAGAGGGCAAAATGAATGTGTAGTCATTCTCTCCTGTCAGTGGATAGGGAGAAGAACCCAGCACTGTGCCACAGCCTGAAGAATCTCTTCTCCCTTAGTGACCTCTGCTCAGATAAAGTTGGGTCATTGACTGTGCAGCAGAAAACAATTCTAGGAAGTCAGAGTGAAGCAGTTGGTGAGTTTATTACATATCCAAACAGAGAGACATTTGAGAAGGATTACACCCACTGAAGACAGGGGTGTGGGCTTCCAAATAGTCACACAGCTGCCTTTGCAACACCTGAATATAGGATTCTGTGGCTTTAAATTTCATTGTTCACAGGCTGTAACTTCCAATAGTTTAATGGTCCAGCAAAGCTTAGAACTTTTAGTAAAAATTAAATAAATGTACAGGCTAGTTTAGTTACTTCTTTTAAAGAACTTCTTTTGATAATGAAACTGAAGGTGGTTTTTATGAGGTGCATTGTTGAGATTTGGGGATGAGAACTCACAGGCATGCTGTTCTTACACATTTATTTACTTGTTTTGCAGGGAGGTGCCTATGAGCCACGGACCAGGTCATCAGGCTTGGTGGCAAGCACCTTTACGCACTGAGCCATCTTGCTGGCCCTGCTGATGATCGAGCTGCCTCTAAGCAAGCTGGCGCTGAGAACCGGACCCAGGGCTTCACACACACTAAGCAAGAGCTTTATCACAGCTATGTTTTTAACCCTAGTTGGTTGTTTTTAATATCTTTATTTGTGAAGTCTTTTACTTTATACATATGGGTGTTTTGTTTGCCTTGAGGTCAGAGGTGGGTGCCATGTCTCCTGGGACTGGAGTTAGAGATGTTTCTGAGCTACCATGTAGTGGGTCTTTTATGTCTTTTGGAAGAGCAGCCAGTTCTCTGGTTCTCTTAACTACTGACTCAGCTCTCCAGGTCTATATTGAGTTTCTTGATCCTCATTCAGCAAACCACAGTGTGGGAAACTTGATTTTTTTTCCTGTCCTTCTATCTTGCCTCATCCCCATTCACTCTCTGGGACTGAGCTCGTGTTTAAAGCTCAAAGAAGACCAAAAGCAAACATTGTTCTAGTAGATTAACTCTCTCTCTCTCTCTCTCTCTCTCTCTCTCTCTCTCTCTCTCTCTCACTGTGTGTGTGTGTGTGTGTGAATTGTTTAAAACTACTATATTACACAAACAGTGGGTATTGTTGCATCTTATTTGTCTGGTTTAAGGGCTGGGAATCAAACTGTTCATTTATGCAATTTTCTTTTCTTTTTTAAAAAAAATCTTTTCTTTATTTTTAAAGACCAAGTTTTTGCAGGATATTTGATCACACTGTGAACCCCTGAGTTTGTTATTTACTGAAATAACTCGTTTCCAGTGTGGCATGGCTCATCCCTTAGCATACACTTTTAATCCTAAACAAGGAAGATAGTAAGTTAAAACTAAAAGTTAGTAAACCTAAAAGTAAAATAAAATAAAAACTAAAAGCTAATTTGTAGAAAGAAGCAGCCCTGTTTGAAAGTGCTATCTAACTGAGTGGCAGACAAAGTGATGAATCAGAGAAAGATTTGACAGAGGAGAGAGTATGTTCAACTATCACAAGGAAAAGGGAGCTACTAAAGAGAGAGGAGCAGAGGGAGGAAGAGAGGAAGGGAGGGAAAGAGAGAAGAGAGAAAGGGAGAGAGGAGGCAGTTTTATTGGGACAGTTGTTGTACAGAGACAGGTTGAAGAAAGAACAAGCTAGACACAGGTAAAGACAGAACAAGCCAGAGAATGAGGAACCAGCAGATTAGACTAGATTGCCAAATTAGTATGAGGCCAAGCAGAGAAATTCAGGAGAGGTTGAGAGAGAGAAGCCAGATAGAGAAGTCAGCTTGGAGAGGAGTTTTGAGCCAGCCAAGTTGAACCAGTCAACAAGCATACGGAAAGAGCTGATAAGGGCAAGCTTATTGAGCAGTAAGTCTCAGAGGCTGAAAATATTATAGGTCTATCTTAGATTATATTGAGGCCAGAAGCTTCCAGGACCTCGTCCTGTTAGTTAGCAGACTGAGGCAGTTAGGCTCCAGACAACAATGAAATCGGTGAATACAAGTTAAATTTTTACCAAGTTTTTCTTTAATAGTCCCCGCTGTCCTGGAACTTGCTTTGTAAACCAGGCTGGCCTTGAACTGGAGATCCGTTTGCCTCTACTTCTACCTCTGAGATTAAAAGTGTGAGACACCACCCCTCTCCAGTTATGCAAGTTTTTAAACTAAGGTGCTGAAGAAGGCTGTGACCTGGCTTTATTCAGCTTTCTCAAACAATTTTGCTCTACTACTCAGACTCAAAGCAGTGTTTCTGTTCTCAGCCACATCCCTTCTATAGGCTATAAAAAACAAACAAGAGCCCAAATTCAGAAAGGCTGGATTGCAAGCCTGTGAAACCAAGGCCACAGATGCTGAGGTCGGCACTAACGCTCAGCAGGCACCGTGCCTATTCCTGCCATCCACTGCACAAAAAGAACTTGGGAAAATGTTTTCGTAGTAAAGGAATCTGGGTTAAACTGCAAAGTAGGGGAAAATGCTTTTAAAATGTTCTGGACTTCAAAAGAATTACCCTAGCATAGAAGGGGTCTTCTTGTTCCAGGATCTCAAGTGAGCCTCCAGCACAGTTCTTTTGAAAAGGGAACTTGTGTGGAAAAGTTTGAACAGATTTGGCCCTGTGCCCAGCTCGGCTCAGGGCCACATTCCTCTGGTCCTGACTACTTTCAGCTTGCTTATTACGCTCCTGTTAATACCGCCTCACAGCTTGAGGGGCTCCCGCAGAAGAGCCAAAATTCAGGTTTCTGCTCCTCAGTTCATGAAAGAGATAACGACAGAACTGAGACTCAGCAACTTGAAAGAGGCTGTCCAGGATGAGGGTGGCTGTAGGGGTGGGGTGGGCCGCCCCAAAGTTCTTAGCCACCTCTGTCCTTTCGTGGTGCAGTGAGTTAGAGCCCAGGTGCAAATACAAAAGCTTCTTATGTTATTTTTTGAGACAGGGTCCCTCTGTGTGGCCCTTGGCTGGCCTCCAAGTAGCTATCCTCCTGTCTCATCCTCCTGAGTGCTTTATCAGGTGCACCGGGTCACAATCCTATGACCTCACTCTTCAGCCCTTTTTTCACCCTGCACATCCATCTTTGGGTGTCCTGTCTCTATATCGGAGTGTCTGTAAGGGTCTTAGGAAAGTCTGGTGAACTAATGGGGGACTGGTTCTGGAACAAATGCAGCAGAGCCCAGCCCAGCTGGGGGCGGGCCAGGAGCAACGGGTTTGGGCGCCACCTAGAAGTTGTTTAGAGGCCAGGGCAGGGGATTCTGCGCCCAAACGTGTGCGAAGGCAGTGTAGGCACCTCGCCAAGCTGGTGGCTGGTGCAATCCCCTGCTCTCTTGCGTTGAGTGCTAAGGCGGATTGAAATTCTAAACTCCAGGAGGAGCAATTGATCACAGGCTCCGATAGTGAGCGTGGCCAATGGGGGAGGCGAGCTTCTGAGTGAGAGCCAACCAGTGAGCGGCCTGAGAAAGCGAACCAATGGAGCGCCGACTCTGCAAGCTGAAGCCCGCCCTACCTTTGCATCCGGAGACGCGGGCTGTTCGCGTGGTCTCTGCCCCTGCCATTTCCCTCGCTGTCGCTTTAGCACCATGGACGCCACTAAGCAAGTGATTAACTTTGGGCCCGGGCCTGCCAAGCTGCCACACTCGGTAAGATGGCTGGGGTTCAATCAGAGTGCGGGCATCGGGATGCGGGGCATCGGGATGTGGCTGTTGAGATACAGACGTCAGTGAGCAGGGATGCCACCTTGGAGAGATAGTTGCTGAGGCCAAAGTGCGCTCTTGTGCACAGATGCAGGCGCTTACCTGTAGCCTCAGGCCGGGCCTCCCGGCGGTGTGGCCTGGGCGGCTCCTGCACGCACCGACGAGCGTGGGAGTGTAAATGAATGGGTGGTCGGCTGGCGGGCCAGGGGCGAGCAAGTCTCCTTCCGGGGAGCGCAGGCTAAGCTCCGCACGATGGGAACGTAGACCTCAGAGCTCGGAAATTGAAAACTGACAGCTTCTCCGTCTTCACCCCCACCCAACCCACCCAGCCCTCAAGCCTTTCTCCTGGAAACCTGCTTGTCTTCGCAGACTCTGAAAGACTTTAGTCTGTTTGGCCAAGTTCCATTCATTCACTTGATCTGGGTGCCGTCCCGTCCCGTCCTGCGCGGGTTCCTCCCGCACCCCAGCTGTGCGGAATGAGATGCCTCTTAGTGGCCTGGAGCCCATGGACCAGCTGCCCAGGCTGCTATCTGATAACTGGTTGACACAACGCGCAGGCATGGCCAAGAATTGTACAATTATCTTTTGTTGAACACTGGCGATCTCCCCGGGACACCACGGTCTCTGTTGGGTAGAAACAGGATCTCACAGTGTGAGAGGGGGAAAGACGCCTTGCTTTTGTAGGGACTGCCACACAAGCTGGGAACAGGGCTTATTCTGCAGTCAATGTACTTCATCTTCTGTGACGTTCTTTGCTAGAACTGTGGGAACTTCTGGAGTCCTCCCCCACCCCCACTCCTCTCTGTTTTGGAGAGCTCTGTGGTTTTTGTTTTTGTTTTTTTTCCAGGTAGGGTAAGGCAATGTCTCAGTACAGGCTAGCTCAGAATCTACTTTGTACCGGAAGCTGGTTTTGAACTAACTATTCCTGCCTCCACCTCCCAAGAGAGGGTGTTTTAGGGTTACTATTGCTGTGATGAAACACTGGGACCAAAAGCAACTTGTGGAAGCAAGGGTTTATCTCACTCACAGTTCCCTATAACAGTTCATTATCAAAAGTAGTGAGGAACCTGGAGGCAGGAGCTGACACAGAGGCCATGGAGGGGTGCTGCTTACTGGCTTGGTCTCCGTGACTTTCTCAGCCTTTATAGCACTCCAGATCACCCACAATCAATTAGACTCTCCTTCATCAATTACAAATTCAGAAAATGCCCTTCAGGCTTGCTAACAGCCGGATCTAATTGAGACATTTTCTCAATTGCGGTCCCCTTTTTTCAGATGACTGTAGCTTGTGTCAAGTTGACATAAAACTAGTCAGCATGTAGGAATTACAGGCATGTGTGATTAACTTCAATGTAGGAATCTTGATTTAATTGGATTATAAGGATTAGAGACGCTTTTGAAATTTTTGACTGTCGTCCTTAAAGAAAAAATGATTTTTTGAAATGCTGTACGTGAGGCTGCAGAGATGGGCTGTAGCATCTGGCTAGGAGTCTCTCTCCTCTCTCTTTTTTTTAAATAGTGGTTTTGGTTATAAAATTTTTATTTTTAAAAAATTATGTGTATGCATGTGTGGGTGTGTGTACACGGGTTCAGGTGCCTGAGGAAGTGAGTTAGATGGTTGTGACCCAGCTGATGTGGCTTCTGGAGCTCAGACTCCAGACTCCTGGAAGAGCAGTGTGTGCTCATCCCAGCTGAGCCATCTCTTCCATGACTCTTCCGACTGTCATTTAAAGGAATGCACTTAGAAAAATACAGTGCTGGAGAGATGACTTAGCACTTGAGAGTGGAGGACACAAATTGTATTCCCGGCACCCACTTTGGTTGGTTCACAACCAAAATTTGTAAGACTCCAGCTCCAGGGTATTGGATGTCTTCTGGCTTCTGAGGGTATATGTACAAATAAGTGAATAATAAAGTACATGAAAAGACTAAAAAGTTCAAAGATGGTTTCAGGTAGTTGGTGAAGGGATCTGGTAGAGAGCTCTTGTCTGCCAAGGCAGGTCCTGTTTAATCCCGTTTAACACAAAAACCAAGATCTTTTGCAGGTTTGTTTTTTTGTTTTTGTTTTTGTTTTTTTTTTTTTTTTTTTTTTTTTTTTCCTCGAGACAGGGTTTCTCTGTGTAGTCCTGGCTGGCGTGGAACTCACTCTGTAGACCAGGCTGGCCTTGAACTCAGAAATCCGCCTGCCTCTGCCTCCCTAGTGCTGGGATTAAAGGCGTGAGCCACCACCGCCCAGCGCAGGTGTTTCTTTTACAGATTTATTTATTTGTTTTTGTTTTGAAACAGGGTTTCTCTGTATAGCCCAGGCTGGCGTGGAACTCACTCTGTAGACCAGGCTGGCCTTGAACTCAGAAATCCGCCTGCCTCTGCCTCCCTAGTGCTGGGATTAAAGGCGTGCGCCACCACTGCCCGGCTTCAGGTGTTTCTTTTAATATGAATGTGTTCACTAAAATTTACTTGAAAGTTTTTGGTGTGTGTGTGTGTGTGTGTGTGTGTGTGTGTGTTTGTGTATGTATGTATGTATGTGTTCAAGAATCTGTTGCAGGTTTCTTTTAATATGAATGTGTTCATTAAAAATTACTCAATTTTTTATTGATATATACACAATATGTACATACTGATATAGATGTATATTACATGCACATATGGCCAGTGCAGTTTCAACATATAATTTAATGATATCTCATTTTCTCTCCTTTTTTTTTAAAGCTAGATCAGCAGGGTGGGATTTGGACCCTTGTCAATCTTCCACTAGTTAAGGTTACAGAACTCCTGTCTACCCCATCCAGTTCTTAGATAGTGTCTCTTTTTGTTTGAGATAAGGTCTCATTATATAGCTGTGGCTGACCTATTACTAATTATTTAGACCAGGGTGGCTTCAAACTCAGATATCTGCTTACTTCTGCTTCCCAAGTGCTGAGATTAAAGGCATGTGCCACCACACCTGGCCTGAGCCTTTCTTTATTAATGGATATCTTTTATTTACCTGCCATTTCTTGTCTCATCAACATTCAACATATTAACATTCTTATTTAGGCAAACTGAGCTCTCGTAGTTTTAATACTGTTTTTTAAAATTTCCTGCCTTAGATAAGGAGAACATATATCCTATTTTCTATCCCTCCTTCCCCCCTTTTACTTCTGATTCCTCTCTTCCTTTTCTTCCTCATGATTTCCTTTCTTTTGGTGTTGTGAATTGAACCAAGGACCCCGAGTGTGCCCAACACATTTTATACTACTGAGCTACATCCCTTGCTTCTGGTTTCCATTGCATTATAGGGGGATTGATATTGCTTATTTGATTTAATAAGAGATGTTTATGTGATTGGTTTCCCAATTAATGTCACATCAATAAATTTCCATGGCCCTTCAAAGGCTGCTTTATCAGAATGGAATAATTGTATGCAAAGTCAAGATGTAGCCCACAACTGAAAGAAAACCTTTCTTTCAGTCTGGGTTGAATGCATTTTTCTTTCCTCCACCTCCTCCCAGCTTTGCTGCAAATGAAACCCGGGTGTTTCCTATGTGCCAAGCAACCGCTTTACCTCTATCTGTATTTATCAATACTACTATTGGTTCTCATGTAGTATAGCCTCAGCTCCTAGAGTTTATTTTAATTCACAGCAAGTTCTTTCCCTTGCCACCCATCCGAATCTTTGTGGCCCCTCATGCCCAACTGGCCTGCCTGTATATGATTTGGACATGACATAGCTTTTGTTGCTGTTGGTCTCTGAACTGAGAACGTTCTATGTTTAGTAAGTGAGCTGCTGCTCCTTTTTTTTTTTTTGGTTTTTCGAGACAGGGTTTCTCTGTGTAGCCCTGGCTGTCCTGGAACTCACTCAGTAGACCAGGCTGGCCTCAACTCAGAAATCCGCCTGCCTCTGCCTCCCAAGTGCTGGGATTAAAGGCATGAGCCACCACCACCCAGCTAGTAAGTGAGCTTTTAAGAGAGAGGTGAATGAGATTTCTAGGGGGCACGTTTTCTAGGAAATTGGTAAATTTGTGTCTTTGAAAAAGTTAGACTCAGTCATGTTGCCTAACTTCAGCCTCAGGTTGTGTAAGTTGTACCCTCGAGGCTCTGGGGAGGGAGGGAGGGAAGGGGCTTGGCTAGGAACAGAAGCCTGACACCTCCCAGGCCTCTGCTCAGCTGTTCCCCCCCCCCCACACCCCCAGGTGTGTGTGAAGAGGAAAGTTGTACACAACATGGTGAAATCTTTCTTTTCTTCTCCCAGGTATTGTTAGAGATACAGAAACAGCTACTAGACTACAAAGGACTTGGCATCAGTGTGCTTGGTAAGGTTTACTTTTGGATTCTGTTACTATCCCAGTTTAAAAAGGAACAAATCCCTCAAGCCCAGGCTTTGCCCTGTATGGTCTTCCATACAGAGTAGTAGGTTAAAGGTACAGTATAGACTACAGTATGAGAGTATGAGTATGAGTTGGCACAGGCCTTTAATACCAGTTACAGGTCTACTTTAATGTCTTGGGTCACATGTTTGCTGGAATCAAGATTAACAAAGCCAAAGTGCGAGTGAGAAGTTTAGACATGGCTCACTGGTTCATAATTGGTTTTTACTGAGCACAAGATGTGAGATAAGCAGATACTATACATTTGCATAAGGGGGCCACCAAGTGTATGTAATAATGCTTTACATTCACTATAAAGTTTTTAATTAAACTTTAAATAAAAATTTGTAAGTTAAGTTCACAAGCCTCTATGAAGATCTTGCTCATTAATAATTTATTTATTAAACTTTTGCTGTTGTTTAGGAAGAGAACCTCTAAGCTCTAAAATTTACACATGTCTATCTGTATGTATGTATGTATGTATGTATGTATCTATCATTTTCTTGCAAGTTTCATGGGCTGCCCTGTATGAAGGGACTGTCTTCTGTATTAATTTTTGTTCATGTGTGTTTGGCGTTTGGGGCTATACTTAAATTTAATTTTAAATTTTTGATACAGGGTCTCTTTATGTCTACATAAAGGCTATCTACACAGGCTGTCCTCTGTGTAGACCAGGTTGGCCTCACAGAGATCCTCCTTCTGTGCCTCCCAAGTGCTAGGATTAAAGGTGTGTGTCATCATACCTGACTTTTTTTTTCCTAAGACAGGCTCTCATATAGTAGTCTAGGCTGGCCTCAGACTCTTTGACAGTGGCAATCCTCCTGCCTCAGTCTCTGAATACTAAGGATATAGGAGTAAGTCACCATGCTTGCTTCTTCTTTTATCTTTAGACAAAAATCATGCTATTAGCTCAGGTTAGCCTTGAATTTAAATCCTCAGCTTCCTGAATGCTGGGATTAGGGAATGACCTGGGTGTGACACTACTCTTGCTTGGTCTCTGTGTCTAGACTGGGAAAAGAGATAGAGCAGGGTCTGATAAGAAAGAACCTAAGACTCAGTTAGTGTTGTACCTGAAAAACCACTGTGCTGTGAGTGCAGGACTGAGATGTGACAGTTCCAACATCAGCCTGAAGTCAGTCACCTCCTGGCACAGTAAGTGAGCATGTGTCTACCGTCTGAACTCAGAACTTTCCTTAGATTATTTCACCATAAATTTCACAACCATTTTTATTTGGTATTATACATGAACTTTTTGTTGTTGGTTGTTGTTGTTGTTTTGTTTTTGTTTCTTCCACAGAAATGAGTCACAGGTCGTCAGATTTCGCTAAGATTATTGGCAACACAGAGAATCTTGTGAGGGAATTGCTGTAAGTTTTAACAAGTATATAAAACATTATTTTATTTTATTTTATTTTATTTTATTTTATTTTATTTTATGTGTGTGTATGCCTGAGTATGTGCATCACATGGGAGCATGTAGAGGTCAGAGTAGGTGTTAGATCCCCTGGAACAGGAACTACAGACTGTTGTGAGCCACTGTGTGGGTGCTGGGAATTGAACCTAGGTTCCCTGCAAGAGCAGTAAATGCTGTCAACCAGTGACCAGCTCTGCATCCCCACATTGTGCCGTTTCTTAAAAGACTAACTTATTAGTTTAGTTCTCCATGCCACAAACCTGGGTGTCTATTACATTATTTTCTATACTACATACTTTGTTTAGAGTGTCCACAGGAGGCCAAAATCATCATGATTTGAGCCAAGATCTCGGCCAGTGGAATCTGGCCGAAGAGCCAGCTTTGCTCACTGCTCA